>NW_015164206.1:630355-647371 GCF_001447785.1 Gekko japonicus
TTCTTCTTCTTCTTCTGTGAGGTAGGTGAGGCTGAGAGAGCTCTGACAGAAACTGCTCTTTTTCAAGGACAGCTGTTATCAGAACTACGGCTTGCCCAAGGTCATCCAGCCAGGTGCAAGTGGAGGAGTGGGGAATCAAACCCGGTTCTCCCAGATTAGAGTCCACGCACTCGACTGTGTGACTGAACAACAACAACTTCACTACCCAAAAGTGTCTCAGAGCGCCTTACAAACTCCTTTCCCTTCCCCTCCCCACAACAGACGCCCTGTGAGGTAGGTGGGGCTGAGAGAGCTCTGACAGAAACTGCTCTTTTTCAAGAACAGCTGTGCCAGAGCTTGTGACTGACCCAAGGTCATCCAGCCAGGTGCAAGTGGAGGAGTGGGGAATCAAACCCGGTTCTCCCAGATTAGAGTCCACGCACTTAACCACTACACCAAACTGGCTCTCCCTTGGAGAGCTGATGCCAGTCTGGGTAGACAAAACTGACCTTGAGGGACCAACAGGCCTGATTCAGTACAAGGCAGCTTCATGTGTGTACCGTTACGTGTAACTGGGCCAATCATGTACCAGACTAACACCTGCAAGGCACATTTCATTGGCATCACATGAGATATTCTCTTGGAACAACAGACCTTTCCTTCCTCCGTGGCAAAAGAAGCAGTTGTGATCTGGAACTGTGTTTCTTTCTTTTGGTGGACTATCTCGGAAGTCAGCAGGGTGGGATTGCAGTAGTGTTACAAAAGAAGAAGAAAATAAGACACGTCATTATGGCACCTTGGAAGATGGAAAATTCCAAGCATAGTTTGGCTTCCATGTTGATGAAGAGGGTTGCTTTTGGCTAGAAAATGAGCCTCAACAAACCAAGGAATTGTCAGTTGTCTCCCCCTGAAAGACACAGAGTAGATTGCAATTGTCTCTTTTACTGGACCTAATGGTGCATAAAGATTCAGGAAGATTTCAGATAAAGCACAGTCTTCCAGGCTAATGAGAGAGATTTTCCCCCTCCATTCCTGGCCTACCTTTCTTTATAGAATGAACCCACAGAAGATTTTGCAGCCCAGAAATGGGGGGGGGGATAGGGGGGGATAGGGAGGGGAGGGGAGGGGAGGGGAGAGAGGAAGGAAACTCTGTTGTGCTAGGTGTGGAATTCATTAGCATTTCGCAGAAAACCCCGCAGAAGAGATATTCCTTTCATGAAAAGTTTAGGGGCCAAAGTAATTAGAAACAGTAGTTAGCAGTACCAGGGAGTGGAGCTGCCTACTCCAGTTAATAGGCCCCAAGTGTACCTTTTGATCTGAATCCCCATTCCCAAAATAATTTTAGGGGGTCTGTGTTTCTGGCCTCTAGTTCATTGGTAGAGCTGATGCTTTGCAAACCGTAAGGTCCAAAGTTCACTCCCAACCAGATAAAGATGCCTGGGGCCAAGTGACACAGGATGTGCTCACATTGGTATTTAAACCCCCAATGGCTCCCTTTCTAAGGGCAATGAGGAGGTGCTTGAGACTGTAAAACTAGCAGAGGAGGGATGCTTAAAAGTAGGATTCCCAGCTCTGGGTTGGGAAATACCTGCCCTGGAGAGTTTGGGGGTGGAGCCTGGGGAGGGCGGGGTTTGAGGAAGGGAGGGGCCTAATAATGCTAAGAAAAGTAGAAGGAAAAGAGGAGGAGATGGGATTGAGTCAATCAGGGAAGCCACGGCCTTCAGTCTGCAAGACCAGAGCGAGGTTGTTAACGATGGGACCTTTGGGAGGACGTTCATTCCTTGGGTCGCCATGAGGAGGAAGTGACTTGACGGCACTTAACACAAACACACAAAGCCATACGACACGTGCACGCAATACACGTCTATCTATAAAAACCGACAGTGAAAAGCAGAATGAAACCTGTTCGTGAAAAACAATTGGGATACAAAAAGAAATGAACTGGGAAACATTCGCTCATCGCCGCTTTGAGTCTCTTGCTGCGGCAAAAGACAGTTTCCCGTTTCTATTCTTTCCCCAGTCCTGCCAACTGTTAACACCCATCCGAGCAGGGAGGAGCGGATGAGAGGAACGCAGGAGGGGAGGGGTGAGAGAAAACGGGTTTTCCTCTGGGACGGTGGCGTAAAGTACTGTCTTAGGGAGACAACGCAGGGTTTTCAAGGCAAGAGATGAACGGAGGTGGTTTGCCATTGCCTGCCTCTGCATAGCAGCCCTAGGCTGGACTCCCTCGGTGGCCTCCCATCCAAGTACTAACCGGGGCTGTCCCTGATTAGCTTCCAAGATCAGATGAGAGCAGGCTAGGCTAGGCTGGGCCGTCCAGGGCAGGGCGCATTTTCCTCAGTTCCGTGACACTCGATGGCTTGGGAGCGCTTCGCCAGGCCACCTGTGGCTCTTCTGAGCCCCTTTCCCCCACTGCTGCACCTGCCTCATGTTTCAGGAAAGCAGGCAAAGCTCTTGCTGGTGGGGCTTGTGGCTGGCAGGAGGTTCCCACCCGGCAACAACCACTGCCTGAGGAATGGGTAAGCGGTGAGCCTCCCTAAGGTGCAGGCCTTGTGCCACAGATTGGTGGTAAATATTGCTCTTTTGGTTGATGACCATTGCAGACGTGGGTCTATGAGAGGCAAGGGGTAAGTACCACTGCCTTAACCCAGAGCCAGTTTGGTGTGGTGGTTAGGAGCATGGACTCTAAGCTGGGAGAGCCGGGTTTGATCCCCCACTTCTCCACATGCAGCTGCTGGTGTGACCTTGGGCCAGCCACAGTTCTCTCTAGAGCAGTTCTCGAAAGAGCTCTCTCAGCCCCACCTACCTCACAGGGTGTCTGTTGTGAGGAAAGGAAGGGAAGGAGATTGTAAGCTGCTCTGAGACTCCGAGTGAAAGTCGGGGTATAAATCCAAACTACTCCTCCTTAGACACTGCAGCTGAGTGTAGGGCTTCCAGCCCCCAAGTGGCACATGGAGATCTTTTGCTATTACAACAGATCTCCAGACAACCAAGATCAGTTCCCCTGGAGAAAATGGCTGCTTTGGAGGGTGCACTCTGTGGTATTATGCCCTGCTGAGGCCCCTCCCCTCCCCAAACCCCGCCCTCCCTAGGCTCCACCCCAAAATCTCCACCCCATTTCCCAGCCCGGAGCTAGCAAGCCTAGGCATCAGCCTAAGCATGCAGAGGAACAGGAGCAATGCACGTAGTTAACCATCTGGGCACTGCTCTCTCACATAGGAACTGGGTACCACCGGATTTTTCAACGTTCATGTCCACACACACCGAGGCTGCATGCAGAAGGCAAATACATGCATTGGCCTTGTTCACAAAGTATGGTGAATGCTAGGGTTGCCAGGTCACCCTGGCCATTGGTGGGGGATAGTGGGGTAGAGGTGCCAGATCCCAGTCGGGAGACTCCTGGAGATTTGGGGGTGGAGCCTGGGGAGGACAGGGACCTCAGTGGTGTGCAATGCCATAGAGTCCACACTCCAAAGCATCCATTCTCTTCAGGGGAACTGATCTCTGCAGTCTGGAGACGAGCTGTAATTCCGGGGGACCCCAGGTCCCACCTGGAGGCTGGCATCCCTAGCACTGAATGCACATATTGAGAAGATTGTGGGGCAGCGCATGCTCCGCTACAGGCAGTTGGTAAGGTACAAGCAATGTTAACAACTGGAAGGGCTCCTCTTGTCTCTCACTGCAGGGGGAAATTTTTGTAGCAATGAAGACAGCCTATTTTACAACACAGACATGCCATACCAGGCAAATGCACGCACAACAAAACGACTGCTTGCGCTGATTTCTTTAACATTCTCGTCGACCAGAAGCGCACCTCGGTGGAGCATGACTGTTTCTTGGCTCGAGGTTTATAAATTTCGTTTCGTTGTCCGTGCCAGACTTTTTAGAATCTCACATTCTAAAGTGGAACCAACTCTGTGTGTGTGTGTGTTTTATGAAGTACAAGCACATATTTTACATTTATTTTCATAACTTCCACTTAAAAACAATCCTTTGGGGGGCTGTAGCTGGGATAATAAAGCTGCACGCACTTCAGAGCGCAGGCGGAGCCTTCGAGCCCTCGTGCCGCACACCCAAGACAAAGCTGGCTGTGTGACAGAATTGAAAGATACAAGGACACACGGCTTGGCAGCGTTCCTTCCAAGCAAACACCAGTCCAGGGACTTCATCCCAAACGCACAGAAGTTGGAGAAGGGATTCCTGCGGAGCTTTCAGGAGATCAGTTTATTGCAGATTAGCTGTTCGTTAACCTTGGCGTATTTCTTTTACCCACACTATTAAGGGTGGCAAAAAAATTAAGAACTTCTCAAACTCTTCCAGAGCATTTCATACGCTGGAATGACGATTGTGGCTCATGACGACATTTCAGAGTAGATGAGCGTTTGCCAGCAAGAAATGGCAACTGTGCGTTCGGTTCTCTCTGCACTCGGCTAGTTAGGGAAATGCATGACGTGGCTTCGTTTCTGTCCCGCGGGGAGATTTGCTAACCTCCGGGTGGTGGCTGAAGAGCTTCTGGGATTACAACTGATCAGCGTGCGAGAGAGAGAGATTGGTTCACCTGGAGAAAATGACCACATTGGAAGGTGGACTCTGTGGCCACCCATCCCGTTGAAGTCCCTCCCCTCCCCAAACACGGCCCTCCTCAAGCTCCACCCCTACAAGCTCCAGGTATTTCCCAGCCTGGAGATGGCAACCCTTCTTGCATGGGGATTCCCAGAACGTCTCCCATCCAGACACCAGCGTGACTCAGACTCAGGGCTATTTTTGGGCAGGAACGCACAGGAACAGAGTTCCGGCTGGCTCCCGAGTTGGCCACGCCCAGCAGGAACGCATTAGCATAATAGGCCACACCCAACAGCAGAAACTCATTAGGATTGGCTACATTAGGGGTGTGTGGTCTAACATGCAAAGGGTTCCTGCTACAAAAAAAGCCCTGGGTTTTGACAACAGACAAGATAAACAGAATAAGAAGCAAAAGGTGGGTGTGGCTGGATGACCACACTTCTGGTAACGTGGGGGTGTGGCCTAATATGCTAATGAGCTGATCTGTCAGGGGTGTGGCCTAATATGCTAATGCGTTTCTGCTGTTGGGTGTGGCCTATTATGCTAATGAGTTCCTGCTGGTCTTTTTCTACAAAAAAAGCCCTGCTCAGACTTGCTTAGCTTCAGCAAGATGGTTGTATTTTCCAACTGTATTTTGGAGTCCAGTGATGTCACCGTAGTATGTGTTTCTCCCACCCCTGTCCAGCTGCTGCCAATCATACAGTAGGGTGGTGCAGAAATGGATAGCGTGGTGATGTCACAAAATGCATATTAGTAAGTAGATGCTACAGCAAGGGGAGGAAGAACTATGATGTACAGATGCCATTCCAGCCGTTATGGGAGTTTGTTTGCTCTAAGGGAGTAAGAGACTGACCTTTCTTGGTAGTTTGATTTTTCTGCTAGAGTCCCCGTGGGATATAAGGAACATTTACAAAACAAGTGTGCCTATCTCTTAGCAGGCATAACTAAGCTGTGTTCAGTGATCCTGATCATACCTTTACTTAAGAATAGGAACAACCAGTCTCCAGGTGGGACCTGGGGATACCCCTGGAATTATAGCTCATCTCCAGATGACGGAGATCTGTGATTGTCTTGTTGTGCATCCGTAATCCAGACCTCCCAGGCAAGTTCTACCCTGGGGCATTAAGCAGTTGCTAGCATGTGAGAAATGGACACCACAGATCAAATATAGATGGCAGAATTCTAACTTTCATGCCACCTCAAACACAACACAGCACTTTTCAATGAAGGCAGTTTACAAGTTCAGCTACGACTCATCAAGAGGTAGATCACCCAACGGCGCGGAGTGCCTTTCAGCATGAATTGTGCAAATCGGGCTTTTTCTTGAGCTTGAATCATCTGAGAAGGTTGTTCATGCATCCAATCAACAGTAAGATCACTGTGTATGCCTGGATGCCACTTATTAAGAGTGAGCAGTAGATTTAGGTTCAGGTGGGTAGCTGTGTTGGTCTGAAGCAGCATAACAAAGTTTGGGTCCAATGGCACCTTTAAGACCAACAAAGTTTTATTCAAAGTATAAGATTTGTGTGCTTAAACATGCACCAGAAAGCTTATACCTTGAATAAAGCTTTGTTGGTCTTAAAGGTGCCACTGGACCCAAACTTTGTTCTGTAGATTTAGGGGCATCTTTGGAGAAGAGGCTAAACTTGTTCCAGCCTCTACCTGCATTGCTGAAGAAGAAGGGAAGAGATTGGATTTATACCCCACCCTTCAGTCGGAGTCTCAGAGTCGTTTATAATCTCCTTTCCCTTCCCCTCCCCACAACAGACACCCTGTGAGGTAGGTGGGGCTGAGGGAACTCTTTTGAGGGCTGCTTTTGAGAGAACAGCTCTGAGAGAACTGTGACTGACCCAAGGTCACCCAGCTGGCTGCATGTGTAGGAGTGGAGAATCAAATCCGGTTCTCCCAGATTAGAGTCCACTGCTCTTTACCACTACACCAAATTGGCCCATCCTGCATTACTACAGTGTATACTACAGTGGGATATAATGACAGGAACTTGTTTTTATATAGGTAATATAATGTATGTCTTCTAGCTTCCCATATTTGGGGCGCTTTATCATTCATTCCCCCCTCTCGCCCCAACTTTCCACTCCCTCCTGTTTTTTACTGCTTTTTGGAGTTTAATTATGAGCTGTTAATGATGGAATAATACTAATAATAATAAACCTTTATGGAATATTAAGGATTTTTTTGGGGGGAAACAAAGTGGCATTTTATCAAACCAAAGCCACAGTGGGACATAGCAATGTGGTATCTGCCCCCCTCCCTATGTTTCATTTCATATCTTCCCTCAAATGTTTTGGCTGTTGAATCTCAACACAAACATGGGCCTGATTTCCAGCCTTTGATGACTCGGCTTCTAATCACTGTCATCCCCCCACCCCATGACCCGAAATTCTTACTTAAATCCTTTCTGACTTTGTTTTGACTCATACAGCAGTTGTGTGATTCACACACATCAGACGGCATAAATCTTTTAAACTAATGGAGCGAAACTCTGAAAAGATCATATGAACTTAGGAAACTGTGTTATGTGGAATCAGACTATGGGTCAGTCTCGCCCAGTCTCACCCACATTGACCTCTAGCCGATCATGGGAAAGGGAGATTTCTCAACACTACCTACCTGATTTCCTTCAACTAGAGGTGCTGAGGGTTTGGTGTAGTGGTTAGGAGCGCGGACCCTAATCTGGGACAACCGGGTTTGATTCCCCACTCCTCCACATGCAGCTGCTGGTGTGTCCTGGTGTGTCCTTGGGTCAGTCACGGTTCTTTCAGAGCTGTTCTCTCAGGAGCAGTTCTCTCAGAGCTCTCTCAGGCCCACCTACCTCACAGGGTGTCTGTTGTGGGGAGGGGAAGGGAAAGGGGAGTGTAAGCCGCTCTGAGACTCCTTCGGGTAGTGAAGGGTGGGGTGTAAATCCAATCTCCTCCTCCTCCTCCTTCTTCTCTTGAAACTGAGATCTTCAATATGCAAAGCATGTGAGCCCATGGCTCTTTGGGAGGTAAGGTGGCATGGTAATAGCTCGATCTCATCAGCTCTTGGAAGCTAAGCAGGGTCAGTACTTGGATTGGGAGGCCACCAAGGAAGACCCTGCAGAGGAAGGCAACGGCAAACCGCTTCTGCTTCTCACTTGCCTTGAAAGCCCCTTGCTGGGGTCGCCATAAGTCAGCTGCATCTTGATGGTACTTTACACACAAGCAGTGGCTCTTTGCTTGATTACAGTGTGCATTTAATTGTGATGTCTGCAAACTTAGTTCTGCAATAAACTTCTTTTTGGCAAAGGTGGGCATCTTGAAAAGCAACAACAAAGAAATGAGGGAATTGTTGCTGTTGCTGTTATCAGGGCTTTTTTGTAGAAAAAGCCCAGCAGGAACTCATTAGCATAATAGGCCACACCCAACAGAAAAAACTCCATTTGCATTTTAGGCCACACCCCTGACAGCACAGCTCATTAGCATATTAGGCCACACAGCCCTCGTTACCAGAAGTGTGGTCATCCAGCCACACCCACCTTTCCCTTCTTATTCTGTTTACCTTGTTGTCAAAACCCAGGGCTTTTTTTGTAGCAGGAACTCCTTTGCTTGTTAGGCCACACACCCCTAATGTAGCCAATCCTAATGAGTTTCTGCTGTTGGGTGTGGCCTATTATGCTAATGAGTTCCTGCTGGGCGTGGCCAACTCAGGAGCCAGCGGGCACTCCGCCCCTGTGCGTTCCTGCCCAAAAATAGCCCTGGTTATTATTATTATTGTTAGGCATTGTGTGGCATTGTGTGGAATATAGCCAGGAGATCCTAAGATTGTCTAGCAGCCAGAAGTTCTAGTTCTTTTAGTGTTATGCACCACTAGATGGTGAGCTAGACTCGTTTTTATAAGGCAAGAGTCGTTTCAGAGGTGGTTTGCCATTGTCTGCCTGTTATGACCCTGGTATTCCTTGGAGGTCTCCCATCCAAATACTATCCGCGGCTGACCTTGTTTAGCTTCCGAGATCTGATGGGATCGGGCTATCCTGGGCTATCCAGGGCAGGGCAGGGAATTGTGAAGAGTAAGTTAATGCTGATCCTGCTGTCACACTCGTGCAGACCCAAGAAGCCATACAGATTACAGAGAGCCAGCATGGTGTATCGGTGAAAGTACTAGACTAGGAGCTGTGAAGTTCAAATCTCCACTTGGGCCACGGAAGCTCGGTGGGTGACCTTGGGCCAGTCACACACTCTCAGCCTAACCTGCTTCACAGGGTTGTTGCGAGGCTAAAACAGAGGAGAGGAGAATGATGCAAACTGCTTTGGATCCTCCTCAGGACGAAAGGCAGGCTATAAATAAAGTAAGCAAACAAACAAACCATAGCATGCTATACCTAGAATGTAGTATACATCCTTTGACTTGGAACTGCATCTTGTTGCACTGTATCCAGCAGTGCAAAAGTCATGATTCGAAACACGCTGTTGGGTGTGCGTGTTTGGGAGCGTTGGTTGCCATACGAGAGAAGGACTTTGTGATGGTTAAGGGCAGCTGCTCAGAGAGCTTTTGAAATATCCTTCTTCGGATGTCTTCAAGGGCAGATTGGACAGACATCTCTCAAAGATGTTTCTGGTATGGGGGTCTTTTGCATCTGGACAAGGTACTGGGCCAAATGACCTCTTGGGTCCCAGCCAACACTGCATTAATCAGGGTGCAATGGGTCAGGAAGTAGGGTTGCCAGACTCCAGAGGGGACCTGGAGATCTCCAGCTATTACAAGTGGTCTCCAGACAACCGAGATCAGTTCCCCTGGAGAAAACAGCTGCTTTAGAGGGTGTACTCTATGGTATTATGCCCCGCTGAAGTCCCTCCTCTCCAGGGGTAGTTTCGTAGAAAAAGAGCTAGGGGAACTCATTAGCATAACTCATTACCATATGCCACACCCCCTGACATCATAAGGCCCGGCAGTGGACCTGCAAGGCCGGCGGGAGTGCGAGGAAGTCCCGCCAAGGCCCTCCCTGACCCCAGGCAGGCAGGGGTGGGGAGAGGCGGGGAGGAAGCAACTTACCCTCCCTATCCTCTTGCCTCCTCCTGGCTGAATGAGGGCCGGAAGTGGGGCGGCCGGAAGCAGGGGGTGTGGCTTCGTCATGTGCCCCACCCCCGCACCTCACCCAGGGGAACTGCGATCCCCCGCGTACCCCCCCGAAATGACCTCTGCTCCTCTCCCCCAACCCCCCCCCCCCCCAGCCCCCCAGGCTCATCCCCCCCCAATCTCCAGGTTACCCAGAGCTGGTAACCAGAGTCAGAAGCAGGCAGCAGACTCACACACGTCTTTCTCCACCCTTCCCTTCCCTTACATCTTGTGCCTCCATTCTCCTTTACTTGAGTTCACAATTACGTGATAGTTGGTAGTGGTACCATTTTGTCCAAACTGGGTTTACGATTCAAATTGATGTGTGTGTGTGTTAGTGTGCTTTGGTCTTGCGTTTTGAGAAAAGGTCTTCCTTTTTGCTCAGTCTTATTCAGTAATGCTTATCCAAAGCCGTGGGACTCCACGTGTAATTGGACAGGACTTTGGTGCTTCTTCACTTTTTACAAATGATGCCGATTGCTTTCAGCTTTCCGTCAGTCTCAGCTGATGACCTTTCGCACTCGGTTCATGTCTGTAACTGGCTTGTCTCTCCCAATCTCTTCATGGATGTTGAGTTCTCACTTATGGAAGCACCGAGCTTTGATCTCTAAATCCATCTGTCCCAGCATTATCAGTGTCAAAATATACATCACCTTCAGTTTAGTTTTGCTTTTGCCTTTTTTTTTTTTTAAGATTTGTGTGAACCTTTTGTGAACTTGGACTGAATTTTAAGATTGCTATGCAACTTGGACCCAGGTGATTTTCACATGTTTTGGATTTTTATTCTGAACATTTGAGCTCTTTTGTGGGCTGTCAGTCTCCAAAGCGTTAAATGAAGAAAACCCAACACCGATTAAAAACTTGTATTTTCAACTATAATATTTTAACAGGCAGCTGAAATGCAGAGCTAATCCTGTTGGGACTTGTAAGTATGCATAAAATGAGGATAGTTATTCAAACTAGTGTGCCCCAGAAATTTCTGTGGCATGGAGATTAAACAGATGAGGTGTATGGAAAAGAGCGAGCTCTTACACTTTCCTGACTGTTGTTCATGCTGCTTTCTGACCATGAGATGTAGGAATGTTTGCATTCTTTGAAGAAAACATGGACTCTCTGCGGTAGCAGGAAGGACAGCAAAAGAGAGATGTTGGCTGGGGAAGTAACTGTTGGCATAAAGGAGGGGTCCCCAAGCTTTTTGAGTCTGCAGCCACCTTTGAAGTTTTGATACAGGGTGGTGGGCACAGCCACAAAATGGCTGCCACAAAATGGCTGCCACAAGAAGCAGAGCCAACTACAAAATGGCTGCCATAGCTTACCTTCATTCACACAGTGAAGATCCTTCGGCTGTGATGGCAGCTGCTGCCAAAGCAATGTTTTTAAAAATCTGCCAAGCTGGTCAAATCTTCAGTGGTCAGTCAGAAGACGTGCTGTGCAAAAGCCCCACCTGGTATAGAGAATTAGGTGAGTGGGGAAGGACCATAGCTCAGAGTAAGGCAAAGGCTCATTGGTAACACATCTGCTTTGTATGCAGAAAGTGCAATCTCTGACATGTCTGGTTAAAAGTATCACATAGTGGGTGATGTGAAAGACCTAGAGCGGTGTCAAACTCCTTTGTTATGGGGGCCAGATCTGACAAATATCACTTTGTCGGGCCCGGCCATGTCATGTGTGCCATAAAACATGTCAGGTACCATCTCTCCCGCAGCATGCGAGGTCCTGCCGAACTGCGCATGCACACGCATGTGCAGTGGGCTCGCCTCACTCTGTGGTCCGTGGCTTTCCCCCGGCATCTGATTGTGCCGGGGAGGAACTGCGCGGCGGCTGGGGGGGATCTGTCTGATCCCGCCACTGCGCTTCTCTTTTGGTGCGCCTCAAAAAAGCCGCACTTTGGCGGTGCCTATTTCCCCCAGTGTGACTGGGCCCATACTGATATATTTGTCAGGAAGGGGCTTGCAGATTCCTGGATCAATTCCGTTGCCAAATTCTTTTGTTCTCAAAACTATACATTGACTGCTGATGTTGGCTCGTGGACTAGATATTTTTCCTCAGGCCGTTGTCCCACAAAACTGTACAGAACTAAGCCAATAACAAAAGAGAGAGAGAGAGAGGGAGAGAGTAAAAATAGTACTAATGTTCTAAAATAGCTCCTAAAGAGTTTTCCCCTTAAAACATTCCAGGTTTTGATGTCGCTCAGATTTAAGGATGCACTGTATGTAATTACTTGGAAGTAAGTTTGAGGCAATTCACTGGTGCTTACATGCCAAGTAACTATTCATAGGATTAAATTGTTGAGGAGGACAGAACGGGTGAATGGTGTCACCCATCATCACAGCTAGTTTGTTGACTTGGACCATGTCTGGAGAGAAGCCCAAATTCAAAATCTTTATGAAAGTGTTTATAACATTCTGGGCTAAAACCTTCCATTTTGAATCGACAAAAGTCATGTGACCTTGCAGGATGACGTCTCTGGGAACCAGCGACACAGTGGGACGAGAAGAGCAAAAGAAGAGGCCTCTGCACATCCAGATGAAGTGGGAATCAGCACTCACTCATGTCCTGAGCCTAAGTCTTAAGAGACGCTGTAACAGCATGTTACATCCCTGATTACCAGACACATTCCCAAACTACACTACTTCTGCCCTCCCTGAATTAAGCTTCGCTTTGTTAGCCTACATCTGGTCCATTGTTAGCCTGCATCTGGACACATGAACAAATGAAGCTGCTGAATACTGAATCAGACCATGGGTCCATCAGGATCAGTACTGTCTACTCAGACAAGCAGTGACTAACACATGAACACATGAAGCTGCCTTATACTGAATCAGTCCCTTAGTCTATCAAAGAAGAAGAAGAGATTGGATTTCTACCCTGCCCTTCACTCGGAGTCTCAGAGCTGCTTACGGTCTCCTTTCCCTTCCTCTCCCCACAACAGACACCCTGTGAGGTAGGAGGGGCGGGGAGTGCTCTTTCGAGGACTGCCCTTGAGAGAACAGCTCTGAGAGAACTTGTGACTGACCCAAGGTCACCCAGCAGCTGAATGTGGAGGAGTGGGGAATCAAACTTGGTTCTCCCAGATAACAGTCTGTGCTCTTAACCACTACACCAAACTGGCTCTCCTCCTTGTGGTGTGGTGGCAGCTGCTGCCGAAGCAACATTTAAAAATATCTCTACAGCCAATCAAATTTCCAATAGCCAGTAAGAGTCCTTGCTGGGCATAAGCCTTACCTGGCTCCACCCACTTTCTAAAAACACTTGGCTAGTGCCCGAAAAGGAGTTGGCGGGCGCCAGGGTACCCCTTCTTCAGATGTACATGATTTGCTTCCTGGTCCCATTAGAAGAAGTTTTTATTTGCCAGTGGCAAGTGGACATTGGGAAGCGTGATCTCTGAAGCAATGTACACAGAGCCCTGTGCGTATGGTTTTCTTTTGCCTAAACAGGGTGCTAATGGGAAAAAAAAGTCTTTGCTAGATTTTTTAATGCAAAAATGAAATTCAGGAGAGAGCTTGGTGAGCAGTGAATAGTGATGGAACGGGAACGCCTGATTAACTGCACAACCGTTCAGCCTGAGACAGATGCTCTCTAGTAGATGAAGTCATCTGTTTGCACAGAAGAGTCTATGTGGCGTGGCGGTTTATTGTGCGTTTGCCACAAGCACTGGCCTCCGTGGGGACTTGCTGGTGTAAATTCTTTTTCAAGCCCAAGAGCACCGTGCTGGCTTTTGTAACGAGAGAGAGAGTTTGGAACAGAGAAATGGCCATTGGGCCGAGTATGGACCTCAGTGGGGTAAAATGCCGTAGAACCCACCCTCCAAAGCATCCACTTTCTCCAGAGGAACTGATCTCTGTAGCCTTGAGATGAGCTGCAATTCCAGGGGATCCCCCGGTCCCACCTGGAGGCTGGCATCCCTGGGGCCCACAGGTCTGGGGGTGACATAAAGCCAGCCTCCACTCCTGCTTGCCCCTTCCTGTGCTGCACTTGACGCAGTAGACTACAGGCAGAGCTGCACCAAGACACACAGTCTACAGAGCAGCAAAATTTCCATGCTTTGGATTTGCCACTGGACGCCAATGCGCGTACTTGTGTGCCTTCTACGCGGGAAGTCTCAGGATTAAGAGGATCTCAGAGAGTCCGAGGCTCTCCGATGGCAGCTGTTGGGAGAGACTTTTCTGTGCCTGAGACCCTGGAGCACCTCTCCCAATCTGAGTGGGTAATATTCAGCTAGATGGTCCAGGGGTCTAAGGCTGATGGTTTGCAAGCCGCTGGGCTAAGTGAGGAAAGGCACAATGGCTGTGGTCACACAAGCAGTTTGCCGTGGCGGTACATCGGATCTAAATAAGCCCCTTGAGTTTGGGACACTTTGCATCAATCACGCAGCGGCCGCGAAGCCGCCATCATAGTGCCGTGGGCCTGTGAGCAGTCATTCACATTGGTGGAATTCAGTTTCCCACGCTTCCTCACCCAAACACCAGGCTTTGCATGCGCCCAAGTGCTTCCATGCACGAGTGCCACTGGCTCCCGATGGGGGTCCTGAAGCGCACCTCGGAGTGGGGTTGGAGGGGAAAAGAGGGACATGCTGGAAATGGAGAGGAACAATCACACTGCTCATATATTTTCGTGGTGCGCCCGGGTGTTCAGGCACCCGGAAACCCGCCATGGAAGCACCTCGCCGACGTAGCCACTGGAATTTGCCAGTGGCTATTTAATCCATGTGGGAGACATTTTAGTGTGAAGTAGGGATGACTGCGGCATGGGAGCCAGCTGTGGGCATTTGATGGCACCGCTGCAATTCCAGGGGATCCCCCGGTCCCACCTGGAGGCTGGCATCCCTGGGGCCCACAGGTCTGGGGGTGACATAAAGCCAGCCTCCACTCCTGCTTGCCCCTTCCTGTGCTGCACTTGACGCAGTAGACTACAGGCAGAGCTGCACCAAGACACACAGTCTACAGAGCAGCAAAATTTCCATGCTTTGGATTTGCCACTGGATGGCAATGCGTGTACTTGTGTGCCTTCTAGGCGGGAAGTCTCAGGATTAAGAGGATCTCAGAGAGACCGAGGCTCTCCGATGGCAGCTGTTGGGAGAGACTTTTCTGTGCCTGAGACCCTGGAGCACCTCTCCCAATCTGAGTGGGTAATATTCAGCTAGATGGTCCGGGGGTCTAAGGCTGATGGTTTGCAAGCTGCTGGGCTAAGTGAGGAAAGGCACAATGGCTGTGGTCACACAAGCAGTTTGCCGTGGCGGTATATCGGATCTAAATAAGCCCCTTGAGTTTGGGACACTTTGCATCAATCGCGCAGCGGCCGCTAAGCCGGCATCATAGTGCCCTGGGCCTGTGAGCAGTCATTCACATTGGTGGAATTCAGTTTCCCACGCTTCCTCACCCAAACACCAGGCTTTGCATGCGCCCAAGTGCTTCCATGCACGAGTGCCACTGGCTCCCGATGGGGGTCCTGAAGCGCACCTCGGAGTGGGGTTGGAGGGGAAAAGAGGGACATGCTGGAAATGGAGAGGAACAATCACACTGCTCATATATTTTCGTGGTGCGCCCGAGTGTTCAGGCGCCCGGAAACCCGCCATGGAAGCGCCTCGCCGAGGTAGCCACTGGAATTTGCCAGTGGCTATTTAATCCATGTGGGAGACATTTTAGTGTGAAGTAGGGATGACTGCGGCATGGGAGCCAGCTGTGGGCATTTGATGGCACCCATTTGATCCGGAAGGGAGGGGTGGCTATGTCGGGCCAAATGACTTATGTGATCACACCCAATGCGTTACGCCCTCCTCCACTCACCTTGCCACATGGGCTGAGAGTTGCTGAGTGGCCCTGTAATGGCATACCCAGGAGCAAAATGAACTCATTCTGCCGTTTGCCACCTCTGGCTTAAGAACCTTCTAGAGATTTAGGGGTGGAGCCTGGGGAGGGAGGGGCTTGGGGAGGGAAGAGACCTCAGGAAGGATTGTAATGCAATACAATCCACCCTCCAAAGCAGCCATTTTCTCCTGGGGAATTTGTTAAATACTGGGTTCCATGGATGGTCCGACCCCAAGCCTAGTGATCAGCTCTCCTGTATTAGTGATTCAGCAAGAACAAAAAGCCAAAAGCCAGGGCAGCTGCCCTGTTTAAACAGCATGCAACTCCACCCACTTCCCCAAACCGCTACCAACGATAGGCCATTGTCAGAACCCTTAATTCCTCATTGGCCACCTCCAGAGTCCTGGTGGGCTACTGTTCTAGAGCTTCAAGCTCAGCCAGTCTGTGGTAGAAACAGTCCTGGAATGTTCCAGTCTCAATATGTAACGGAATTGATCTCTGCCATCTGGAGATTTGTAATCCTGGGAGATCTCCAAGCTCCACCACAAGGCTGGCAGCCTGAATTTGTACATTGTGTGTGGGGAGGGAGCATATCCAAGCTCCTAATGATGTGTTCCCAAAGCCATTCACACTACGTCATGTGTTTCTGAAGAGGTTCAAAAGGATCCCTCCACTCGTTTCTTTGTTTTCAGCCTGTGCTTTGTACAGTAAGAGGCAAAACGATCCCTTTCCGAAAAAAACGATCAAGCCACAATGCATTAGTGTGACATTTTTTCCGAGACATTCCTTGCCTTTAATGGGACTTGACCTCTACGGCATGCGTGCTGAGCGCCGTGGGTTCTTCTGGCATGCGAAGGAAAGCTTTGTTTGAGAAGGGGGTGTGGCCATTGTCTCTCTCGCCTGTGCCGTTTCTTGGCACCGGGAAGAGTGTGGCCGCAAAGCTCAAACGACCTTTTCTGTGACTTGAAAAATTGGGCACCGTTTGAAACACTCGGAGTTCTTTGTGCATTTGTGGAAATCCTCTTCCCTTGAGGCCTTAGGGGAGTTTGGAGAATGTTTACGTAGTAGGTCTAAATGTTTACGTAGGTCTAAGACAAAGATGGGCAAGACATAGCCTCTGGGTTGCAGGCAGCCCCTAGAGGTGCTTTAATGTGGCCCAGCAAAGCTCACTGCTAGGTTCCTGAGCATTCTTACTCTTTTTTTTAAAAAAATGAACATCTGCCTGCCCTTCCTCTCTTTAATGGATTAGATCAGACTTCACGGATTGGTGTAGTGGTTAGGAACTCGGACTCTAATTTGGAGAACCAGGTTTGATTCCTCACTCTTCCACATGCAGCTGCTAGTGTGACCTTGGGTCGATCACAACTTCTCTCAGAGCTGTTTTCTCAAGGGCAGTTCTCTCAGAGCTCTCTCAACCTCACCTACTTCACCGGGTGTCTGTTGTGGGGAGGGGAAGGGAAAGGAGATTGTAAGGAGCTCTGAGACTCTAACTGAAGGGAGAGGTATAAATCCAATCTCCTCCTCCTCCTCCTCCTCCTCCTCCTCCTCCTCCTCCTCTACTGTCATAAGAACATAA
>NW_015164206.1:647478-668909 GCF_001447785.1 Gekko japonicus
TTTACCGTATTTTCCTGCGTATAAGACTACTTTTTAACCCAGGGAAATCGTCTCAGAAGTGGGGGGTCGTCTTATACGCCGGTACGCCAGAAGCATCAGCACAGCTCTATATTTTAACTGGAAAACTCTATATTTTAACTGGAAAAGTTGGGGGTCGTCTTATACGCCCAGTCGTCTTATACGCCGGAAAATACGGTATCTACTTGCAGTTTCTTGCTTTCGACCTGCTAGGTTGGCAGGAGCTGGAACTAGAGACGGGAGCTCACTCCATCATGCGGCACCTGGGTCTCGAACTGCTGAACTACTGACCTTCCACAGCCTGCAGTTCAGCGTCTTAACCTCTTGAACCACCGCAGCTCCTATCCAGTGTTCCCTCTAAGCTGAGTTAGTGTGAGCTGGCTCACAGTTTTTTAGCCTCCGGCTCACACATTCTTGTCTTGGCTCAGGAAGGAGGGCTCCAGAGCCCACTAATTTGTGCAGCAGCCAAATTGCTCGCTCACAATTTTAATGCCAGGAGCTCACAAAATAGAACTTTTGCTCACAAGACTCCATAGCTTAGAGGGAACATTGCTCCTATCTATACCTTGTGGCTAATAGCCCCTGATGGGCCTCTGCTCCATATGCTTATGTTATGTCAGAGTGGTCCTGAGCAGGAAATGCCTTTGGGTTAGCTGCCATTGGGTTAGCTGCTGTGATGTCACAGAAGGACTGAACACCCTTCATCCATGAAGCTGAATGCCAAGAGAATGCAACAGTGATTGGGAGTTGGGTGGGTGGGTATAGCTTTCAACTTCAGAAACGGATTTCTCCCCAGATAATGACGGCCTTGTTTTGTCAGAGACTACACAATATTTGTTTACTCCTCCCAAAAAAGTCCCCATCTGTCTGGAAGACCCAAGGTAATATGGCAGATTCAAATGACAAAACAAAACACTTACCTTATTTTCGCTAGCTTGGCCTTTGTCCTTTACATGGAAAAGAGCAATGTTGTTCCAAAAAGCATAGTGCGCTCACAGTTCTGGCCCCTTTTCCCTCAAGCGAGTTGGGGGGAGGTGTGGGGTTTTGTGTATGCCTTCAGGGTCTGGGGACAGGAACCCCTGGAGGGAGGCAATTATTATTATTTACATTTGTACTCCCCCTTGGCCACCGACAGGGGATGGGGGGGGGTTGCCAGATCCAGTTTGGGAAACTCCTGGAGATTTGGGGATGGAGCCTGGAGATTTGGGGATGGAGCCTCAGTGCGATAGGATGCCACAGAGTCCACCCTCCAAAGCATCCCTTGTCTCCAGGGGAACTGATCTCCGTAATCTGGAGATTAATTGTTATTCAAGTTCCCCCTCCAAAGCAGCTGTTTTCTCCAGGAGAACAGATCTCTGTAGTCTGGAGCAATGCTCCCTCTAAGCTGTGGAGTCTTGTGAGCAAAAATTCTACTTTGTGAGCCACTGGCATTAAAGTTGTGAGGGAGCGACTTGGCTCCTGCATAAATTAGCTTGCTCTGGAGCCGTCCTTCCTGAGCTGAGACAAAAATGCGTGAGCCGGAGGCTAAAAAAATTGTGAGCTAGCTTACACTTACTCAGCTTCGAGGGAACACGGGTCTGGAGACCAGTTCTGATTCTGGGAGATCTGGGAGATCTCCTGGCCCCACCTGGTGGTTGGTAACCCTAGTGGAGACCAGTGTTCCCTCTAAACTGAGTTAATGTGAGCTAGCTCACAGTTTTTTAGCCTCTGGCTCACACATTTTTGTCTTAGCTCAGGAAGGATGGCTTCAGAGCAAACTGATTTATGCAGCAGCCAAATCACTCGCTCACAACTTTAACGCCAGTAGCTCACAAAGTAGAATTTTCGCTCACAGGACTCCACAGCTTAGAGGGAACATTGGTGGAGACCCATCAGAAGGGTGCCTATCTCTCTTCTTTGGGGTGAGCCCTTTTTCTGTTTTTCCTAACCAAATTTCCTCCTGTGCTTTAAACTGAAGTCTGAAAGACAGAAAGTTATTTGGGGAGAACGACACTCTCGGCCTCGTTTCACCTCCACGCCAGGAAGAAGCTGACCTGTTAAATGCCTCCTTTTGCAGAGGGCTGTGATAGACGCAGGAGCCAGGGCAGCCAGAAGGGGGCAGCCCCCTCCCCTCCCCTCCCAGAGATGCTCCTCTTTCCTCCCCCCCCCCCCCCCCCCCCCCGGGCCCCCCCCCACTTCCTCGCTCTGCTCCGATCCCGTCTTTGACCGCCTCCAGTTACACGCAGGCAAGCGAGGGGGGGGGGCAGTGATTGCAGCTCAATAGCCGCCATTGTTTCTCAGTGGAAAGTTATGACTAGGAAAAGTTGTTGCCACAGACCATTAGAATAATGATATTGTTGGGCAGGCAGCGGAGCCAGCGATTCTCAGCTTTCTAGGCCCTCCGGCAAGCCGGAGTTGGCTGCGCAAAGGGGGAATGGATCCTTTCCAAAAGCGGCGCTCGGCTGCCAGGTGGAAGAGGTTGCTATTACCGGGAAGGGGTGCGCTTCCAGCAGGTTGTGGTGTCAGCAGTGCACGCAGACCTTCCTTGCCCTCTGAAATAGCTACGAGGGCTTCCCCTCCACTGCCTCTTCCAATTCGTAATTGCACTTTGGCAGCCGTCCTTCAGAATTAGGGGGAAAGCTGTACTTGTGCGTACCTGTTCAAGTAGCAGGTAGGATTTGCAGTGCTCCAGCTATTCAGAAAGGGAGCCGGCGCAAAAGGCACCCCAGGGCTGCTCCTCCACATATTTATTTGTTTTAATTCATCTCTACCCCGCATTTCTCCGCAATGGGGACCCGGAGCAGCTGACATCATTCTCCTCTGCTCCATTTTACCCTCGCAACAACCCTGTGAGGTAGGTTAGGCGGAGAGAGTGTGACTGGCCCAAGGTCACCCAGCGACCTTCCATGGCAACATGGGGATCTGAACCTGGGTCTCCTGGATCCTAGCCTGATGCCAGGAAATAAATAAATAAATAAATAACAAATACAATCTATATATCTAATTCCCAAGTTGCCCCCTGCGTGTGGATATCTAAATCTGCACATCGGGGGCATCTGGGGGGCAGGGTGATTTTCTTGCACACTTGGGACAGTCCCCAGGTGTGCAGAAAAATCTGAAAACTTGGAAAAAATATAGGGGGGATATTTAAATCCCCCCCCAAATAAGAGCGTTCCCTGTGTATGCAGAGATTGGCGGGCCGGGGGGGGGAGGAGACAGGTGGCGGCTGCAGAGGAGATAACTGGAGCCCGGGGGAGGAGGAGATTGGCGGCGGCGGCGGAGACCACAAGAGTGGGTGGGGAGATCGGTGGTGGTGGAGGAGGAGACTGCCGGAGCTAGGGTTGCCAAATGGCGCCAGGGGGCGGGGAATCCCCCGCATTGACGGCCCGATTTTCGACGTGACGAAAATCGGGGGCCCCGCTCCCAGCCAAAAGAGATTTGGCAACCCTAGCCAGAGCGGGGGGGGGGTAGGGGGGGATCGGCGAGGCGCGTGTAGTGGCTGGCAGCCGCTCGGGCCTCGCCGCTGGAGCCGGGGTGTGTGTGTGGAGGAGCCGGGGGGGAATCGGCAGACTTGGTGGTTGGCAGCCACCCTAAGAAACGGCACAGCAACCTAGGCATGCCGTCGCCACTCCTTCCGTTCACGCTACAGCTGTTCTTGAGCCCATGCCACCCACTGGGTGTTTTCTATCTGAAACTCTTCTCTGCATCATGAGCTGTTGACTACATCATTCTAAAGAGAGGCTTGTACTTTCAAGAACTGTCAGGTCACAATTCAACTGGTGTAGATATCATTTCTGCATGGCGGTGAAACCATTCGTTATGTGTATCGTTTATAACTGTAAGTAGAACTGTATGAGAAGACGGAAGTCTCGAGTGTGATTTGTACAGCGTGACAGATTATTCTGGTTATTTCTTTGCACCACCTGGAGGCTGGCAGCCCTACTCTCGTTCAACAGGTAAGGTAGGAAGCGACAGACCTGGAGGGAAGATATTGCAGGCTTAGGGTCTACACTTCACTTCCAGGGAGCTGTCCATTTCTCTGGACCAGGGAGAGTAGAAGAATGCTGTGGTTGCCTAGCATGTGGACGACAAGCTGGAATGTGTCCAGAGGAGAGCAAGGAAGATGATGAGGGGTCTGGAGGCCAAGTCCTGTGAGGAAATGTTGAAGGAGCTGGGTATGTTTAGCCTGGAGAGGAAATGACTGAGAGGTGATGTGATAACCATCTTGAAGGGTTATTGTATAGAGGATGGTACGGATGGCACATTAGGAAGAACTTCCTGAAGAGTGGTTCCTCAATGGAATAGGCTTCTTCCTCAGGAGGTGGTGGGTTCTCCTTCTTTGGAGGTTTTCAAACAGAGGCTAGATGGCCACCTGACAGCAATGCGGATTCTGTGAACTTAGGCAGATCATGACAGGGAGGCCAGGACGGGTTGCCTCAGTGATTAGTTCCTGTGGCCCTTTTTTACATGTCCAGGGAAATGCTGATTGCCACTCTGGGGTCAGGAAGCAATCCTGGAGGTTTTTTGTCATCTTCTGGGTGATCATGAGAGGGAGGCCAGGATGGGTTGCCTCAGTGCTTAGTTCTTGGGGCCCTTTTTTACATGTCCAGGGAAATGCTGATTGCCACTCTGGGGTCAGGAAGCAATCCTGGAGGTTTTTTGTCATCTTCTGGGTGATCATGAGAGGGAGGCCAGGATGGGTTGCCTCAGTGCTTAGTTCTTGGGGCCCTTTTTTAC
This sequence comes from Gekko japonicus, assembly GCF_001447785.1. NCBI lineage: Eukaryota > Metazoa > Chordata > Lepidosauria > Squamata > Gekkonidae > Gekko > Gekko japonicus. The sequence continues at coordinate 652,213 of NW_015164206.1, forward strand.
ATGTCCGGGGAAATTATTGGACTAGATGACCCTAGATTCTATGATGTGCTCACATCTGTTTGGAGGACAACACCAAAGTGTCCAAGAAGCCTATATTTTTGTTGTTCCCAAGTGCTTCCTTCTTTCTCCTTCAGTCCTGGAATATGCCATGCAGAAAATTTCTCTCTCTCTCTCTCTCTCTCTCTCTCTCTCTCTCTCTCTCTGCCACACACACTGAGTAATCCACCCTCCAGACATTAGGCTCTAGGGATCAAACGCTGAGAGCAGACAATATGGCTTCCAGGCAAGTTTGATGATGCTGTACTCCTCCAAATTGCTAGGCATAAGGGAGAGGACACATGAACATGCATGAAGCTGCCTAATACAGAGACAGACCATGGGTCTACGAAGGTCAGTATTGTCTACTCTGCCTGGCAGCAGCTCTCCAGGGTCTCAGGCTGAGATCTTTCACGCCAGCTACAGCCTGTTCCCTTTAACTGGAGATCCTGGGGATTGAACCTGGGACCTTCTGCAGGCAAAGCAGATGTGCTGCCACTGAGCCACGGCCCACACCCAAGGAAAGGACGCCAACCCAGCTTCCAATTGAAGGCTTTCCAAGGCCCAGCGGGTGAGCCGGCTGACAACGGATAGATCTGAAGAGAAGGCCAGAAGCCTAAACCCAAAATTGCCACATGAAAGTCTTGAGAGTACAATCGCTGTTTGGATTGCCTTGCTCAGGGAAATTTTTTAAGTGGCTTCTCTGTTTATAGCACTCCATACTGTGGGCTCGGAGCAAATGACAGCAGAACAGTTGCATGTAAACAACCGCAAAGGCTTCTAGGGTGCAGTCCCAAAGGAAGTTCTTTTGTGCAAGGCCCACTGAAGGGAATGAGGACGATGCAGTGGCGACCTTGTACCACTCCCATCCGTTGCAATGGGGCCTAGGGTTGCCAGGTCTATCCCCGCCCCCCTCCGGCCACCGGAGGAAGGTGGTGGGGTAGGGTTGCCAGATCCAGGCTGGGAAACTCCTGGGGATCTGGGGATGGAGACTGGGGAGGGCAGGGACCTCAGTGGGCTCCACCTTCCAAAGCATCAGTTTTCTCCCGGGAAACTGATCTCTGTAGTCTGGGGATGAGCTGTACTTCCAGGGGGATCTCCAGGTTCCATCTGGAGGCTGGCATCCCCTAACAGTGCTTGCACAAGAGACCTTTGCTCTTGGTTTATTTTTTTAAAAAATATATAAAGACCGAGGGGGGCGGACCTCTGGAGGATGCAAAAAAACAAATGGCGCCATGCAGTTCCCCCCTCTTGGACTGGCATAATCTGAACTTGTAAATCATGCTGAGCGTGGGCTGGGAGCTTTTAAGAAACCACTTGGAAATCACGGCAACAAAAACAGCCTCTTTGCTAGACCAGGGGGAGGTGGTGCCCCCCCACCCAGCAATACACTTTAAATTCCCAGAGACCGGAGAGCATTCCAGCATTTGAGAATGTTATTTCTTAAGCATGTTAATGTAAAGCAGTGGGCAGCTGCCCAAAGGTCCTCCTGTGGAACAGATAAGAAGAGAAATATTCTAAATGTCAAACCCATGGCGGGGTCTGTAATTTTGCTGGGAATGTCAAGATACAGCTCGAGATTTCTTGCACGCTAATGTGTGATGGGAAATTCCCAGCCTTAAAAACCAGAGACTTTCTGGCATGTTTTGGGTGATACTATTTACCGTGTGTGTGTCCCCCTTTCTGGTATCTCTTTTCTAGGCATTGCATTTAGCCACAGGGCATCGCAAGAGAAAACAGTTCCAGTATCTTTAGTGGAGATTAGGTCAGTGGTTCCAGAAACTGTGTCCAAGGATGCACCAAATGTGGCAATAGCAGGGCAAAGTGTGTCTTGAAAAACTTAACCCACCATTTTGGATGGATCTGTGCCTACACTGTGCCACACTGTGCCTACTGGAGCTATGGTTGTCAGCTCCAGGTTGGGAAATTCCTGGAGATTTGGGGGGGATGAACCTTGGGGGGGGAGGGTTTCAGGAGGGGAGAGACTTCAGCAGAGTCCACCCTCCAAAATGGCCGTTTTCTTTAGGGGAACTGCTCTCTGTCATCTGGAGATGAGTAGTAATTCCAGGAGATCTCCAGGCCCCACCTGGTGGTTGGCAACCCCCCCTGGAGCAGAGAGGCCATGTTTGGTGTAGTGGTTAAGTGCGCGGATTCTAATCTGGGAGAACCGGGTTTGATCCCCCACTCCTCCACTCGCAGCTGCTGGTGTGACCTTGGGGCAGTCACAACTTCTCTCAGAGCTGTTCTCTCAGGAACAGTTCTGGAAAGAGCTCTCTCAGCCCCACCCACCTCACAGGGTGTCGGTTGTGGGGAGGGGAAGGGAAAGGAGTCTGTAAGCCGCTCTCTCCAAGTGAAGGGTGGGGTATAAATCCAATCTCTTCTTCTCTTCTTTTTCCTCATGATCCACCCCAATCTCTTGACACCAACCATGTGGAGGGGAACAGTGAATCTCCCTTCTGACAGAGTTGGAATTCTTAAATATTCTAAAATTCTTAATTATGAAAATATTGATTAACTGTTGGCAATGGTTTTATAATTTACCTGATGGGTCCTTCCTAAAGTTATGTTTTGCACAACAGTCAGCCTTGGGAGGCTGGGCTGAGAGACATCTCCTTATTCATCATACATTCTTAGCAAAAAAAAAAAAGGGCCATTCCTAATCAAATTCCTAATCAATTTAAGCAAGATGGTTTGTCCAATATTATATCTTTAATAAATGAAAATGTCTATTTAAAAATAAATATGCAAGATGGCTTGCAGTCTTAAAATCTGTACGAAATATTTCGAGATAGACAGCCGCTATGGAAAACTTAAATGCAGCGGGAATGCATTTAATTTTAAACGGTCTTCTGGAGTTTAAAAAGTCTCCAGCCGATGCCAGAAGGCCTCAAAAGAGTCATTTGCAGTGCAGAGGGAGGGAAGTGGCTTTCGAGGAGCTGGGTTTCCATGCGTGGGTTTCCATGGGTCAGATTTCCACCACGAGCCCTTTTTGAGAGTTCGTCCACCCTCCCAGCTGTCGTGTTCTCTGCACTAGTTCCTCTCAGGCCTTAGAACTGGGGGTGGGTAGGATGCCAGATGTGCACTGCAGGTTCTTCCTTTCCTCCTCTGGAGTGACAGTCGGCCTCAACACCTGCACTGTACTGCACTGCCTCCTCCCTCACCTGCCTGTGGAGCCCCTCTTTTATTCCTCCCTTCTGGCTTTGTCCCACCTCCACCACCCTCGAGAAGCCAATCAGTTATCCTTCCCCATGAACCTAATTGCCCTGGCATCTAGGTCAAGCCCAGCCTTGCTTGTTTCCTTGGGCCAAGTGGCCTTCCTTTGGTCAGCTGCTGGCCAGCTCCGGATGATTCTCTAGTCTGCCTCAAGCAAGCAACCGGTTCCTTGGCACTGGCTGATGACATCATCAGCTAGGGCCAGGAGAAGGCTCTCTTTGGTTGCTGCCCTGGTGGATCTTCTTCTTTCTTCTTTCTTCCGATGGCCATGGACCAGGTAGGTGTCCTGGCTCTGGGGCCGTGGTGGGGGAGGCTCAGTCTGGATGCAAGCCCACGCCTGGACAAAAGGCTCAGAGCAGCTCTTTGCATAATGCCCAGAAGTGCAATGTCAGAAAATTTAATTGGCACACTGTGGGAGTAATGTGCCCACTGCAGCCCATCCCAATAAGCACGCTTATTGAAGTTTCTGAGCTGTGTTCAAAACGTAAAAATGCCCTCCTGAATAATTAAGTTTTGCATGAGTTGTGGAATCCCAGGATCGGAAGGCCTGGAGACCAAGCCCTACGAGGAAAGGCTGAGGGACTTGGGAATGTTCAGTCTGGAGAAGAGGAGGCGGAGGGGGGACAGGATGGCTCTCTTAAAGTATTTGAAGGGCTGTCACTTCGAGGAGGCCAGGGAGCTGTTCCTCTTTAGTCTATTTGGCAACCCTAGCGTATGGGCAGTTGTTGCCCATTTGCAGAGTGGCACCTACAGAAGGCCCTGCTCTGATGAGTGAAGCTGTTATGGCAGAGCATAAGTCCCATTGATACGAGAGTCCAAGGCCATGAGGGGTTTGTTTGTGATAGCCAGCACTGTAGATTGAACTTGGTAACTGATAGGCAACTGATGGAGTGACTGCAGAATGACAGTAATATGCACGACCTGCTTTATAATAACCAACTTGTGGCATTTGCCATCAACCGGAGTCTCCAAATTGACTTTGAAGGAAGACCTGTGTAGAGTGTATTACGGTAGTCTACTCTCAATGTTACCATGGCATGGATCCAAGTGACCAGGCTCGCTGTCTCAAGGTTAGGAGCCACCTTCTGGTCTAAACTAAGCTGGTAGAAAGTGTTTTTTGCAGCTACATTAATTTGCTTCTCCAGCAGTAATGTTGAGTCCAGTATAACCCTTATCACTCTTGACCAAATCAGAGAGGGTTATCTGAACCCCACTCATGGGGGAAGTACAGTGTTATCGAGGTTCTGTGTTTCACCTTTTCTAGAAAAGGGCACGGCTGGCAAAACAGTCTAAGCTGGATAATGCACCCTGGCTTACCTCTGTCACCTGGGCATCTGTGGTCAACATGGCCTCCAAGAACCTCCTCATGTTGCATGCATGCTCCTTCAGAAGGAATGTGAAAGGGATCAAGAGAAGCAGCTTCTTCCAGAAATGCCTCAAACTGCATAACTGCCTTTCTGTGCAAGACCTTGCTCAAAAAGGGCAGATTCGGTATTGGCTTGCAGTAACTGAACACAGTTGGATCCAGAGTAGATCTTCTGATTTCTAAAGGCATGGCATGGTTCTTTTAACGCTAAGCACTGTTGGCGGGTATATTTTTATATCTTAACCTTTCCTTCTGCAGCAGGCATTTTATAAATTTCAGGCTTCAGACAATGCCATAGACTTGTGTTGATTGGCGAATAGTCTAATGCTCTGCTGGATAATCATCTCTGTGCGTGTCCCTTGGATGTGGTAGAGGATACTGAATGTTTATGTTTTGTACCGTCTTTTTGATAACATTCTCAGAGAATTTTCTGAACATTTTCTGGACACTACTGTAAAAATACACAATGGAAGCATAGACACCACTTTATACCGGAAACCTGCTGACCGACAAACATACCTACATGCCTCCAGCTACCATCCTAAGCATACGAAACGATGTTTATATACAGCAAGACTCTATACTACAGCCGCAAACTGCTTCAAACTGCATAACTGCCTTGCTCAAAAAGGGCAGATTTGGTATTGGCCTGCAGTAACTGAACACAGTTGGATCCAGAGTAGATCTTCTGATTTCTAAAGGCATGGCATGGTTCTTTTAACGCTAAGCACTGTTGGCAGGTATATTTTTATAACTTAACCTTTCCTTCTGCAGCAGGCATTTTATAAATTTCAGGCTTCAGACAATGCCATAGACTTGTGTTGATTGGCGAATAGTCTAATGCTCTGCTGGATAATCATCTCTGTGCGTGTCCCTTGGATGTGGTAGAGGATACTGAATGTTTATGTTTTGTACCGTCTTTTTGATAACATTCTCAGAGAATTTTCTGAACATTTTCTGGACACTACTGTAAAAATACACAATGGAAGCATAGACACCACTTTATACCGGAAACCTGCTGACCGACAAACATACCTACATGCCTCCAGCTACCATCCTAAGCATACGAAACGATGTTTATATACAGCCAGACTCTATACTACAGCCGCATCTGCTCCAATCGTGAGGGATTCTCACCTGAGGGATCTACAACAGATCTTTTTAGAACTAAAGCATCCACCTGGTGAAGTCAAGAAACAGATTAACAAAGTCAGAATGGTACCCAGAGAAAACCTGCTGCAGCACAGGCCCAAAAGAGACAATAACACACACCAGTAGTTCTGGTCACATACAGCTCTCAACTTAAAACAGGTCAACGCATCATCACCTACTGGATAATGACAGTTCTCTTTCACAGGTACTGGGGTGCAAACCTTTTCTTGTGCACAGACAGTACCCCAATCTCAAACAACTCCTCACCCACAATAACACAATATCTAATTTGAACATGGACATTGGTACCAGAGCTTGCAATGCAACATTGCTGCTACATATACCCAACATTGCCAACGTTGCTGCTACATATACCCAGACAACACCATCATTGGACCTAACAACATCAACTACACACCATCTCAGGCTTATTCACATGCTCATCTTCTAAAATTGTATATGCCACTAAATGCCATTAAATGCCAACAATGCCTCTGTGGCGGAACGGGCCCGCGTCAGCTGGCAGACCCCGCTCTGCCCACCCCTCCTTTGCCTGGCCTGGCACCTGAAGGGGCAGTTTTTCACCACTGCTGCCACCACTGTCCCTGTCTTGGGCTCTGGTTAGGCGGGACAGCCTCCTAACCTCCCTCTGCTGTTGCTAGGAACCCACCTTGGGGCTTCCTGGTAATCTTCGGGGCTCCCCTGGAGAGTTGGCAACTGACCGTTTTGCCCTTGTTCTCCTCCTCGGGGAGTCCCCAACCCACTCTTAGCGTGTCCAAGCGGCTGGGGGAACTATGCGGTACAGAGGGACTTCTCAGGGTCAACAGTAAAAGAGTTTATTTTAAAATCACTCAACTATATACAGGCATATTAACAGTGAACTGAAGAATTAAAATAAAGGTGGATAATAAATCGCTCCATCTCTCCCTTCACTACACATACCCTGTCTAGATGGTCTGCAGGGCAGGCACATGACTTGCTTTCATTAGAGGACTCCCAACATGGCCTCTGCCTCCTGCAAACTCCAGCTGACAGCCTGACTGGCTCCAGACTTCAGGCAGACTGCTCTCAATTCTCACAGACTGGCTTCCCGCCCAAAAGCTCCACTATATGAAACAGCCCTTCCCGCCCAGGAAGTGACTCTCCCTCCTGCAGCATTCTGGGGCAGATCTCCTCACAGCCTTGATGGACTTCCTGTCCTCTCTAGGGAGCTGCCCTCTGACTACTGGTTGGAAGCATCATCACCTACTCGATAATGACAGTTCTCTTTCAAAGGTACTGGGGTGCAAACCTTTTCTTGTGCACAGACAGTACCCCAATCTCAAACAACTCCTCACCCACAATAATACAATATCTAATTTGAACATGGGCACTGGTACCAGAGCTTGCAATGCAACATTGCTGCTACATGTACCCAACATTGTCAACATTGCTGCTACATATACCCAGACAACACCATCATTGGACCTAACAACATCAACTACACACCATCTCAGGCTTATTCACATGCTCATCTTCTAAAATTATATATGCCACTAAATGCCATTAAATGCCAACAATGCCTCTACGGTCCCGTTCACACGGAGCATTTGCCGCGCTAAAGATATGGATGATAGGCGGATTTTCCGGGCACGATCACACCGCAACATCTGGGAAGCGTAGTGCACCCATGGCTAACCCGTGGCTTCTTGCCGAAGATATGGAGGAAAAAACTAGTACATACGATGTACTAGTTTCCAGAAAACGCGGGGCAAGGGCGGGCATCTGATCGCGTTTCCGCTGGAATCCCGTGGCATCCGGCGCCTGCCCATGTCCCATTGCAAACCGGATTTTTTTTAAAGTCTCCACAGGATGCGCACAAACGCCCACCAGCACATGCACACACTGTGGTGAGGGGGAAAAAATCCAGTTTGCCACAGAAGCGGCACCTAGCGATTGCCAGTGTGATCGCGCCGTGCTGCTTCTTTGCCACGCTGCAGGATAGCCGTGTGATCACATGACCTAACGGCATACCCACGGGACCTCCACGGGACATGTGACCAGGCTGCCGCACGTTACTTTGCTCCGGGACAAACAGCCACACACACACCCATTTTCCGGCCCATGTGACCGGGACCTACATAGGGCAAACAGGTCAAACCCTACACCAAAGGATAATTGGACACAAATCTGACATCAAGAATCACAAGACCGAGAAACCTGCAGGAGAACACTTCAGCCTTCCAAGACATTCCATGGGTGACCTCAAAGTAGCTGTTTTATTGCAAATTTATTTATTTATTTATTATTTTATTTGACTTCTATCCCTCCTTCCCCGCCATAGCAGACTCAGGGCGACTCACGTCATTATTACAGGTAAAACAATCTCTCAAGTAAAATTACAATAAATTAAGTTCAAAACAATACATAAAGTGCTAGCAATAGAGGAGCCTCAGGAACAGACTAGAGAGGGAAATTGCTGAGTTGCAAGTTATTACAACACTCAGAACAACAGGGAATATTGGTTTCTTATCTCACTATATATGTGGACCATACATCTTCTTTATTTTATTTCTTCGGAATAATAGAATAATAGCTTGTGATGTAATGAATAGCAGAATATAATGTAATTTAGAGTAGTAGGTTGGAATATATTTCTCTAGACTGAGGGCAGGGGAGATAACTCTACACAGCCAATCGCCCCACTTCAAAGAAGAAGATGCTGTAAGGTCGCCTCCATGCTTGAGAGGAGGAGACAGATGGAGCGTCATGGCAGGGTCTCAGTTAATTACTCTCAGCATCCCACAATTAAGGATACATCTGCCCATCAGTGTCCAATTATGACATATTTCCTTCACTATGTTCCCCCCCTCCCGACTTAAACCCAAGCAAATGGTAACCAGATAAACTAAGGTTATTATTCCTGTTTGGTCCTTGAATCTATTAAATATCTTCATTATGCTGTGCTAATTTACTGCTTACCCTCTACCTATATGTATGGACTGGTATTTTCCATTTCATTGTATCTGAGGAATTGTGCATGCACACGACCTTGTTGGTCGTGCCGCTGGACTCCAGCTTTGCTCGGCTGCTTCAGACCCACATGGCTACCCACTTGAATCTATTCTCAGAGAAAGATTCCCTTGTCCACTACTGGCAACAGGAGTTGGCCAGACAGTGCTCTAATCAGTGGCAGATGTGTTTATCACGTATAGAACAGCATTTATTTGTTGTAACAGTGTGAACGATCACCGGTTAACCTAGTGGTTAGTTGTATAGGAGTCATGTAATTTAGGAATATAAACCAGGGAGAAATTGGGGTAGAGACAAATCAAGAGAATGTCTCTTAAACGGCACTGTTAGCTCTCAGCTGCTCTAGAACAGAGACGAATCGAGAGAATGTCTCTTAAACAGTATCGTTAGCTCTCAGCTTCTCTAGAAAAACTTCCTTTGGCCCCGGTCACACGAAAGGTTTTGGGCCGGGAGAGGGACGGATCAGGGGCGCAGCAAACAGGCGCAATCCCACCGCAACATCTGGGAAGCGTTGTGCGCTCGTCCCTGATCCGGCCCTTCCGCCCGAAAAGCCGCAGCAAAACTAAACCACCTACCAAGGTGGACCTTCCAGCACGGCCGCATCAAGCCCAGCCGTGGGATCGCCGGCGCATCCCAGGGTCCTGGCTGAACTGCACATGCTCACACATGCGCAGTTCGGCAGCCTCCCTTTCCCCACCGTGGCTTTCCCCGGCATCTGATCGTGCCGGGGAGGGAATGCGCCACGGCTCAGGGGATCAGTGTGATCCTGCCACGGCGTCTCTATTTTGGTGCGGCTTCCAAAAGAACACCCGCCTTCCGCCCCCCCCCCCCCCCCCCGTGTGGCAGGGACCTTTATTTTGTTTTTTAATAATGGATTGGATCCCACGATCCATTGGATGAAACTGATTCCTGGGGTTAGAATGTGGATTAATAGTCATGGTGATTGGGAGGCTACAGGTGGGGTTGCCAACCCCTAGGTGGGGCCTGGAGATCTCCAGGAATTACAGCTGATCTCCAGCCAACAGAGAGCAGTTCCTTCCACCTGGAGAAAGTGGATGCTTTCAGTGGTGGATTCTATGGCATCATACCTTGTTGAGGTCCCTCCCCAGGCTCTATCACCCCAAATCTCCAGGAATTTCCCAAGCTGGAGTTGGCAACTTGAGCTACAGGGGGAAGGGTATAATCTTTATTTCTGAGATAGGGCTAGACATCTTGGATATATCCAAGATCTGTTGATTCCTGGGCCTCTCTCTCACATGCACCATTTGGTGTAGTGGTTAGGAGTGTGGTCTCTAATCTGGGAGAACCAGGTTTGATTCCCCACTCCTCCACATGCAGCTGCTGGTGTGACCTTGGGTCAGTCACAAGGTCTTTCAGAGCTGTTCTCTCAAGGGCAGTTCTCAGCCAGAGCTCTCTCAGCCCCACCTACCTCACCAGGTGTCTGTTGTGGGGAGGGGAACGGAAAGGAGATTGTTAGCTGCTCTGAGACTCTTTTGGGTAGTGAAGAGCGGGGTATAAATCCAATCTCCTCCTCCTCCTTTTCTCTTTCTCTCTCAAACAGCCTTTACCTCTGTATTCCTTGTATGGTAACTGGTGATGAAACGATTAGCCTTCAGTGACAGCAGAGAGAGCATCGAGCTCTCTGCTTATTAACAGCTGTGGGACTGGAGTTGTGTTATCTGCTCTGAATTGTAATTTCCCTGAGTCTAAACAGAGGCCTCCGTGGCATTGTCCTTAGCTGCATGCTCGGCTCCAGCCAAATGTTTTGCTAACCATATTAGGCCACATGGAAACCAGCCAAGGAGCAAAAGAGCTTGTTGAGTTACTTGTTTGTAGATACATTTACATTGCTGCCACTCACTCATTTTCCCTAATCACGTCCATGAGTTTCTGTGGAAAAGGAGGAAGGACGTCTTTACTCTGGTTTCCTGGTACACTTGACTATTTAGAGTGAAAAAAGGAGAGTATAAACAGTAGCTGATTTTTTCGGATAATGGGAGCCAGTGTGCTCGGGAGACTTTTGCTTCCTAATCCCAGATGTTTGGATGCTAGTGGTTCCAGTTGTTTGGTAGTAAGGGGAAGAAAAGGGGTTTTGCACATGTTCAGGGTCAAATTGTTGTCACTTCATATATTTCATGGAGGTTCAAAAGAGATTCTGGAGTAGGGGTGTCAACCTCCGGGTGGCACCTGGAGATCTTTCGCTATTACAGTTCATCCCCAGACAGCCAAGATCAGTTCCCCTGGAGGAAATGACTGCTTTGGAGGATGGACTGACACCCTACTGAAGTCCCTCCCCTCCCCAAACCCTGCCCTCCACCCCCAAAATCTCCAGGTAGTTTCCGATCCAGAGCTGGCAACCCTTTTCTGGGGCCTTCCTCGCTCAGATCAAGACCTGGAAGCTCCCTTCACCTGGTTTTCTTTTACATTTTGAGAAATCCTGAGTGCCTCATTAAGCAAGCACTCCTCAATCGGCACTGTTTGCTGGTTATTGCTAGAAGTGTGTTAAAAAACACCCCAGTATTTTTCAAGTTCAGGTGTATTAACCCCCCCGGATATCGGTATTTCCCAATATTCCCGAATCCATTCCCGAATCCCAGTAACAGTATGGTATTGCGATTCAGTGAATATCCAGGAATCCCAATTTTTTTCAGCTCCATTATACCCTGGGTATAATGGGTGACCTTGGGTCAGTCACGAGTTCTGTCAGAGCTCTTCTCTCAAGAACAGTCCTCGAAGAACTCTTTCAGTCCCACCTACCTCACAGGGTGTCTGTTGTGGTGAGGAGTTTGCAAGTCACTCTGAGACTCCGAGTGAAGGTTGGGGGATATAAATCCAATCTCTTCTTCTCTTCTTCTTCTTACATTGCAAAACTGACCCTGTATGAATCCAGGCAGAGATCCCCAGGAACAATTTCCTGGTTTATGGATTTAGTGAATGTGATGACAGATGATGGTCAGATGACAAGCTACATTCCGTCCAGATGTTTGCGGAGTGAACTTACATCTCTGTCACTTGCTCGTTTTTCCTTAACAGGTTCCTTGTGTCAATACTAAGAGTTTTCCATTGGGTCAGTGGGGCTTCAGGTGCTCCTCAAATGCACGGGGGAATTTTGTCAGTTATTAACCTGGCAGTGCAGTCCTAAGCAAGGTTAAACCTTTTTCAGTCCATTGAAGTCAGCGGGCTGAGAAGCAGGTAGCTCCCCTTAGAACGGCACCAGGAAATCTCAGCGCTGGCCATCCTTTAAGACAAAGATACCACTCCCGTTGTGCACTTCAGCTTGTGTTTTAGTATTAAAATGACAGTGGCTTGCCCCACCAGCTTTTTATCCAGAAATGTGTGCTACCAATATGCAAAGCAAATGAAATGAAAAGACAAACAAGTGACCAATTTATCAGGAAAACGTAGAAGGAAATTGGAGCCATCAAGCAAGAACATATGGGTTACATTGTAAAAAGCAGCAGCATCCTTTAAGAGTCATTTGCTCTGGCTGTTTGTTTAGTGCATAACAATTATAGCAATGTAATCAACGTAGGGTAAGAACGGCCCTGACCTGGATAGCCCAGGAAAGCCCGATCTCATCAGATCTCGGAAGCTAAGCAGGGCCGACCCTGGCAAGTATTTGGATGGGAGACCTCCAGAGAATACCAGGGCCAGGAGGCCAGAGGCAGGCTATCAAGCCACTTCTCTGAATGTCCTCCGTGCCCCATAGGAGTCGCCACAGGTCACCATGACTTCAAGAAACGCCCACACACACAAATGTAACCCCGCCAAAACCAAAACCAAAACATAGGGTAAGAACTAACCCCCCATCTACTTTCAAAGCAAAGGATTTGTGTCTTTGACCTACCTAATGCATACACATGATGCCACCTTAGATGGAGTCAGACCATAGCTCTGTCAAGGTTAATATTGTCTACTCCGAGTGGTAGTGACTTTTCAGGGTCTCAGGTGAAGACCCTTCATGTCACTTACAACTAGGCCCTTTTAAACTGGAGATGCTGGGGATTGAACCTGGTACTTTCTGTATGCAAACAGACGCTCTACCGCTCAGCCACATCTCTTCTCCACTTTCATTGTTTATAACAATAATCAGTTGTTGAGTAGAATGAATAAAAGAGATGCTCTGAACACAACATGTGTGCTGTAAAACGCGCCCTCCCCCATTTTGCATCCATAGAAACCAAACTATGCATTATATGGATGTGGAATTGGATCTAGCAACATTTTCTTTAATACTTAAAAGCTTGGGGGAAGGGATTTTGATTCACACCCCGGTACTTGGAGAAAGCGGTTGATCTGCCTCCCTCGTGCCTTTCCGCCAGTAGAAATAACCCCCTTCCTCCACAGATTGCTGCTTAATGTGACAGAAAATGTCTCATTTGGCCTCTGATTTTATTTGGGGAAGTTTAGAATTGTTTCCGATGTTCTGTAAATGACTCATGTATGCCTCCAGGTGGGACCTGGAGATCCCCTGGAATTACAGTTCATCTTCACACTACAGAGATCGGCTACCCTGGAGAAAATGGATGCTTGGGAGGGTGGACTCTGTGGCACTGTACCCCGCTGAGGTCCCTGTCCTCCCCAGGCTCCGCCCCCAAATCTCCAGGAGTTTCCCAGCCTGGAGCTGGCAACCGTACTCCCCATCCCCTGCTGGTGGCAATTCTATTTAGATTGCTGTTGTTCTTGCTGCTGCTGCTGCTGTTGTTTTTAGTCTTGGGGATATGAGCAAGCTGCAAAATATTTTGGGCCATCGCTTTGCAAAGACTTTGCTTACTCTCAGGCAGGAACTCCTCTTGCTGCAGATATCTTTCCAGAGTCACATCTCAGAATCCATGCATGCGTCTGTGATTTATGTTATCTTTCCCTCAAACAAGTATCTCCTTAGGAGCGAATGGTTGCAGCTTCTCAAAGATAAGTTTGACTGCAGAAATGAATTTTCCTATAGGAGGCTTTGCGGTCCTGCTGGGTGCCGTCATGGGTCTGATGTTCCTGAGAGATTATATGGGCACTGGGTGGGGGGGATGACTTGGGAGTTAAGATGGAGGGATTTTTGCAGGGTGATAAATGTGTGATGTGAAGAATGCAGAGAAGCCGGGGACTGGCTCGGAAGGGATGAGAGGAGATCATGTATGGTCCTCAACACTTTCCAGAAACAATCTATATCTTTAACCAAACACATGCACGCACTCCATCTCTATACTGATCCGCAGCAGCTCTCCATGATGGGATACGTAGATCTTTCCCACCAACTTTCTGAGAGTCTTTGAGCCTGATTGAACCAGGGGGTCTTGTTCGTGTAGTCCCTGCCTTTGAACTATGGTCCCATCGCAGTAAACAGATCATCTGACTGGCTTCTCATTGTCACACCCACCTGGTATCCTGTGGTCAGTGGAATGGGGGGAACCATGGAGCTTCAGAGGAGGGAGCTCCTCTTGTCCGGTTGCTTACCAAGAAAAAAAGGACATAAGAACATAAGAGCCCTGCTGGATCAGACCAGTGGTCCATCACGTACAGCATCCTGTCTCACACAGTGGCCAACCAGGTCTTCTGGAGGGCCAACAACAGAGCATAGAGGCTGAGGTGTCTCTTGATGTAGCCACCTGGCTGGATGTAATAGTGGGGTTGCCAACCTCCAGCTGGGAGCTGGAGATCTCCCAGAATTACAAGCGGTCCCAGGTTGCAGAGATCAGTTCCCTTGGAGAAAATGGCTGCTTTGGGGGATGGATTCTTTGGCACTGTACCCTGCTGAGGCTCCTCCCCTCCCCTCCCCTCCCCAACCCCTGCCCTCTCCAGGATCCATGCCCAAAATCTCCAGTACTTCCCAACCCAGAGCTGGCAACCCTATGTAATAGGCCATAAGAGGGGCCTATTACATACTGTTCCCATGTTCTGCTATAAAATCTCAAGTCTGTTGGATATAATGGGCTACGGCCTCACCCACTGGTCTTTCTAGTGACACCATCCTCATCCCATGGTCTTCTTTGATACCTGTAAACATTCCTTCACATGCAGCTGCTGGAGTGACCTTGGGTCAGTCACAGTTCTCTCAGAGCTGTTCTCTCAAGGGCAGTTCTCTCAGAGCTCTCTCAGCCCCACCTACCTCACAGGGTGTCTGTTGTGGGGCGGGGAAAGGAAAGGAGATTGTAAGCCACTCTGAGACTCCTCCTCCTCCTGCTTCTGCTCCTTCCGCTTCTGCTTCTTCTTCCCCATTCTTGTCCTATCAGGTGCAGTTGACATAAGCCTCCTGCCGTTGTCTTCTCCTCGGCAATCCCTTCCAGTCTGCCCGTTTCCCCCATGTTTTGTCAGGACTCCTGTGCCTCTGCCATAGGAATACCACACTTTGCTTTCTTGTACCTTCTCCCCACTTTTTTGCGCTCGAATGCTCAGCTTGCTTGGCAGGGGATTGTGTCGTGTTATGCAAAAGGGAGCATTCCCATTTGGGACAAGTGGGTAGGAGCCCTCACCACCACATGGAGAAATGAGATGCCACAAGAAGAGCAATTCTATGCCCTGGCTTGTAGGGAAGGAGTGACATGTCAAAAGGATTCAGATCTTCAGGCAAAAGGGTGCATCGTAACCATTGAGGTGTGCAAGATAAAAACTGCATCAGAGCCCTTTGGATTTGTGGGGTAAAAGGTGCTTCAAAACCATTCAGGTTTGCAGGATCAAAGGTGAATCCAAACTCTCCAGATTTGCAAGATGAAGGGTGCATTTTCCCATCAGAAGAATTCCTATGTTTTTTCCTATAATGCCAGGAGTTAAAATGTCACATTGTGCCATTGACAATTCAAAAAGAGATCTGCCCAGTTTGTATCTTCAGAGCTCCTCGCTGGACCATGTAAATCCCTCTGCTGTGCAAAGTCACCACCCAGTTTGCCCATGACGGGGAGCGAAACATGTTCTTTATACTGTTGTGTTTAATACCGCTCCAGCCTCTTTAGGGAATCAAATTCTTGGCAAGGACACTTAGCTAATGTGCGTACAATGGAAGATTTGTTTTTAAGGCTATGAATGGAGAGTGCTGCTACTTGTGGAAGAGAATGATAATCGAATATCATGCTGTAAAGAACAGGCAGGTTTTTGTATCACTTGCCATGTCGTTCAGAGAACTCATCCTTTGGATTGTCTTTGTGAGAGGAAGACGATGGGATCTGCAGGGGAAAACCTGGGCCATGCAGGGTTGCCAACCTCCAGGTGGGGTCTGGCCATCTCCCAGAATGTCAACTGATCTCCAGACTGCAGAGATCAATTCCCCTGGAGAAAATGGCCGCTCTGGAGGGTGGACTCTATGGCATTGTACCCCGCTGAGTTCCCTCTACCCTCTGCAGGCTCTGCCCCCCAAATCTCCAGGTATTTCCCCACCCGTACCTGGCAACCCTAAAACTTATGAATGACTAACCCTCTTGCCTAATCGTTAAAAGCTCAGCAGACCGGTACAGTACTGGATGTCTAGAGAGATCCTTTCAGTAGGAACTGTCTGTAGTTCTTCAGGTCCTCCCTTTCACAAGGTGGCAGAGGGACAAGGGAGCGAGGACGGCTGCGAGGAAGTTACGAATTCTGTGTGCGCCTCCATATTCTTCATTTATTAATATTTAACCACTTAGAAAATACAAAACTAGGGAAGTACGACATACCCGAAATTACAAGGAGTATTCAGACTGGAAATCCAAGTTTTTTTTGGGGGGGGGAAATCTGGTGCACACCCAGAGGACATTTCGGAGGGGGGGTCGCGGGGGATCGCAGTTCCCCCGGGTGAGGTACGGGGGGCGGGGCACATGACGAAGCCCCGCCCCCTGCTTCCGGCCGCCCCGCTTTAGGCCCTCATTCAGCCAGGAGGAGGCAGGAGAAGAGGGAGGGTAAATTGCTTCCTCCCTGCCTCTCCCCACCCCTGCCTGCCTGGGGACAGGGAGGGCCTTCG
>NW_015164206.1:668946-695731 GCF_001447785.1 Gekko japonicus
CTTGCACTCCCGCTGGCCTTGCAGGTCCACCGCCAGGCCCCTCATGGGGCTCGGCAGTGGAGCTGCAAGGCCGGCGGTGGCGGCCGGGACCGTTGGGGGCGGGGTGTGTGGCCTTATGACACATTTCCGGTGATGTCAGGGGGTGTGGCATATGCTAATGAGTTATGCTAATGAGTTCCCCTAGCTCTTTTTCTACGAAACGATCCCTGTGTACACCCCATCCCTACATACACAAGGACAAAATAATCAGAAACTTTCTGCATACCTTCTTTCCACGGCCACATTTTCCACCTAGGCTCGTGATTTTGAAAATGTCTTTAGATTTATAGATGAACTACATGGCTCGAAGGAGGTGCTCAACATGTTCAGTAGTTTAATTGTGAGGAGGGAGACCTTGGACAAGTAGGCTGGAGGTTTCTAAATATAAGATGACAAACTTCCATATGTGGTGGACTCTGTAGGGTAAGCCTGAATCATTCTGAAGGTATGTCCCAATGAGGGAATCATTGGGGTGTTTTCTTGGGCACTGCTGAAGTCCCGAGCGACATGGAATCTTTTTTTTTTTTTGGTGGGCTGGTGCATAAACCAGGTAGTTCTCAAGAGAGATATACAAGTTGGACTCAACGGCAAGTTTCATAGGACGAAATAGCAGCGTGTCACTTGTTATTTATGGTACCGAATAAAATGTAGTCTTACCACTAATTGCGGAGGTTTTTTTTTTTTTTTAAATCATACTTGCAAAAAAAGAGACACCTGTGATTTATATGGGAATGTTTTAAGGTGTTTCCACATGTCGGCTGCTCATTATTTTCTAATGGTTGTCACAAGCAATTAATACATTTGGCTTGTTACAAAGTAAGTGCCAGATTTTGGGTTTTTTGTTTTTTTTAGCAGAGCTTAAGGGCTCTGCTAAACCTGAAGTCTTAATGTGATCATAGCTTAGCACCTTCCCTTCAAAGTCAGGCCCTCCATCCAAGGAGAGAATGAGGATAATAAACCAGGTCATGGAGTGGGGAACGGGACAAATTTATTTATTTATTTATTTAGATTTTTATACCGCCTTCCCCAGATGGGCTCCGGGCACTGTCCAACAGTTAAATAAAACAATTAGAGGAATATTAAAACAACAATTTACACATAAAATATCATAAAATATCTTAAAATACCGCATAGCTATAGCAGTAGTTGGATGACCAATCAGAATCCAGCCACTGGTGGACAATTGGCCGGAAAAAGCTGGGCAGAGAAGCTAGGGCCAGAAAAGCTGTGGCGAGGGGGGGAGAGGGACGTCCGCTGCTTCAACCAAATGCCTGGCGAAAGAGCTCCATCTTACAGGCCCTGCGGAACTGCAATAAGTTCCACAGGGCCCTGATCTCACACGGG
Source organism: Gekko japonicus (assembly GCF_001447785.1). Taxonomy (NCBI): domain Eukaryota; kingdom Metazoa; phylum Chordata; class Lepidosauria; order Squamata; family Gekkonidae; genus Gekko; species Gekko japonicus. Next base: position 670,330 of record NW_015164206.1, read on the forward strand.
AGCTCATTCCACCAGGCAGGGGCCAGGGCTGAGAAGGCCCTGGCCCTGGTTGAGGCTAGCCATACATCCCCAGGGCCAGGAACCACTAACAGATATTGATTTGTGGACCTCAGGACCCTCTGGGGCTCATATGGGGAGAGGCGGTCTAGTAGGTATGCTGTATGCTTGCCAAATGTGCCCGGGGGGCGGGTAACCCCCCGCTTCGGAGCCCCCGATTTCCGCCCTGGCGGAATCTGGGCCCGGGAGGAACCCCGCCCCCAAAGCTGCGTCACCGAAGGTGACGCAGCCACGTTGCCGACGTTGGGGGCGTGGCCGAGCTCGTCGGGGGGAAACCATATGTTTCCCCCCCGACGAGCTCGGCCACGCCCCCAACGTCGGTAGCATCTGGCGTCACTTCTGACGCATGGACTGCTCCCGGACGGGACAGAGCCTCCCCCGCTGGTGAGTGAAAACTATTTGGCAACCCTAGTATGCTGGCCCCTGGCCATATAGGGCTTTAAAGGTAAGCACCAGCACCTTGAAACAGATCCGGAATTCAGTAGGCAGCCAGTGCAGGTCACACAGCACGAGGTGGATATGAGCCGCACAGGCTCTGATACGTCATACCTTACTCTCCAATGTGGTGCCTGTGGGTGCCCTGGTGCCTGCTGCTGCCACCTTTCCTGGCGCCCAGCAACTACTTCTGAAAAGCAGACGTGGCCAGGTAAGGCTTCTTATTGACCACTGGAGATTTGATTGGCTGTGCAGATTGTTAAAAACATTGCTTTGGCAGCAGCTGCCGCCACAGCAGAAGGAACTTCAGTTTGGTGTAGTGGTTAGGAGCACGGACTCTTATCTGGGTAGGGCTGCCATTCTCCCGATGCGGGTGGGGGGTTGCCCACTTTTGGGCCCCCAGATCCACCAGCCCGGATTCAGCCAGAGGGGGGAACCCTGCCCCCAAATCACCCAGCGTGCTGTGATGTGCCACTGACTTCCTCTGTATAGTACAGGTTTGCCAAGTGTGAATTGAGCCGCAGCGGGGGACTCCTGGCTGGCGGCTGGAGCGCCCCCCCCCACATCCACATCACCCGGAAGTGACGCGGGCACGCTGGGGCGGGGCCACGACCATCCGAGGGAAAACCATAGAGTTTCCCCTCGGATGACCATGGCCCCGCCCCCGGCGTGCCTGCCTCACTTCCGGGTAACGTGCATCTCGGGGTGGCGTTCACCCCGGGGCCTGATCCGTTGGTGGCGGGGAACGGGCCTCTCGGGCGGGGGTTTCCCTGCCCCCCGGGGGGACTTGGCAAGCCTAGTATAGCAACTCCTCGTCTCCCTTGGTGGTCTCCCATCTAAGCACTAACCAGGGCCAACTCTGCTTAGCTTCTGAGCTCAGGCTGGACTATTCAGGCTGCTACCCCACAGACACATGTGAATTTTCTCCAAGTAGGGAGGGCTATTAATAACTTCACTGGGCGGGGCAATTTAGGTTTGGGAAATAAATCTTTCCAGAAATCACTGCTGCATATTCCAGTAATTGTGGGAGAAAATGATGTTTTAACACGTTGACATTTCACTCTAATGACTTGACAGTATTTCATATTTGCCAATCAAGGCATTGTAATTGTCACTCAGTGTTTGCTTGTCTATGTCTGCTGTTCAGAAGGGCAAGCTAAAGTGTTTGCACTTTCAAACCGCTCACTAATTCTTCCAGTCTATCTAGAGTTCTGAAAATTTAAGCACAGGGCTTGCTATATTTATACGAGGCACCAAAAGACCTGCAAGTAAGTGACAGATCCATATAAAAAAATTAATCCGCCTCTATAGCCTGTTCTTATGTCAGCCAGAGATGCAAGTTAGACTTTGCTTTTTTAGAATGCCTTTGGAATATCTTACCCCAGCATCTTTGAGGGTAATTCATTGCATTACAGCAACATAATATCCTGTTGTCTGTTTCTTTCAATATGCCTAAATACGTTTTCCAAATAAATGTTAAATAAATGTTCAAAAAACCCCACTTCTTTGCTTTGCCCTGGGTATTCCGAAGGTTTGGCCTAAAGTACAAACGAGATTCTCTTGATTTAATGCCTTTGGTACTAGTCTGTCATCATGCTAGGCTGCTCTTGTTAGCGGATGTACAAATTTAGCCCAAAAGGGTTCTGAAAGTGACATTCGGGTACTTAGTACAGTCTCGGGAAGGTCCCAAAATATAGTTATGTCTCCCCGCCACGCTGTTCCACCCCCCACCCCCCCAGTCCTGCGTCTCCGGCATCCTCAGTAGGATCAGGGGTTACTATGAGGAGGAGGCAGCTGTGGCTGTTGTTTGCATCTTTTCCATTTTGTGTTTGTCCTTGGAATGCATCTGTTATTTTTGGCATATTGAACCGGTATTACTGGGAATTTGCTAAGCTGCTTCAAGGTCTCCTTGCTTCCTTGGCCCTTTACTTGTTGGACATTCCCTTTTTCTGTACTGATATGTTCTGTAACCACAACAAAAATTGCTAGCAAGGGCTTTAAGCAACATAAATTATAAGAACTGTTGACGCGTCTATCTTCCCGGGGACTGATTTACGTGGAAACCGAGGGACCGGTGGGGGGCTGCCGATGGCTAGGGAGAAAGGATCACATGAAAGTTCCTCCATGAGCCAGATACTGCAAACCTTCCACAACTGGCTTGAGCAACAGCAAACCCGACGAATGGACTCTGTGACATTTGCTGAGGTCAAACCCTTCATCAGACCCTGCGTTCCTTGGTCTCCTCTCCCCAAGTCTCCAGATATTTCCCAACTCAGAGCTGGCAACCCAATTTCCCAAGCCCTGTTGACTTCATTGGCTTTAAAAGGGTGTGACTGTTGAGAATTGCACCGTCAGTGTTTGCTAGTGTTGAGACTTTTATGCATAAGTAGTTTTTTGTAGGGAGGAGTATTCAACCATGGTCCTGTCTGAACCCCCCACCTCCTGTCTGAAAGGGTGCCGTCTGCTTGATACCCTGGGGCTATGGACAATAATCCTTGACAAAATTTCATATTTTATAGTATATGTGGACTTGTCAAGTTAGGTCTCATTGATGTTCTTTTAACTTTGGCTTAATTGGGATCTATACCCCGCCCTCCCCACCGAAGCAGGTTCAGGGCGGCTTACAGGCCTATTGGCATCATAAAACAATAAAGCAATTTAAACAGTTTAAAGTCATAAAAACTATTCAGAGGTACAGCATATATAAGATGGTAAGAACTGTCCTCTCAGTCACCATAGGGGAGTTCAGCAGCTGGTGTCTTGCTCCTTAGTGCATAGTTCTTTAAAGGGCACATATGTTAAAGCAGGCGGCCATGAGTAGGTTGTAGGGCGTAGATACTCGGCTTGAGGGTGGCCATTTAATGAGGCGTCTCACTCAAACGCTTGGTGGAAGAGCTCCGTCTTGCAGGCCCTGTGGAATTTTGATAGGTCCCACAGGGCCCTGATGTCCTCGAGGAGCTCATTCCACCAAAGTGGAGCCACCACCAAGAAGGCTGTAGCCCTGGTTACAGCCAGCCTAGCATCTTTCATGCCGGGGAGAGCAAGAAGGTTTTGTGAACCTGACCCCAGTTCCAGATTGCTAAAGAACTTTTATTTGAGAGAGAGAGAGAGAGAGAGAGAGAGAGAGAGAGAGAGAGAGAGGAGATTGAAATAGGATTGCCGAACGTGACATGGGAAATGAGATGAGGAAGTTGGGAGTCCATCAGCGATTAATGTGTCCATACTCTGCTTGCCTCCAAAAGAATTGCGCCATTGTGAAAAAGATGCACGCTCGGACTTATTTTGCTTGCCATTTCAAAGTTGTACTGCTGTAAAAAAATGATGAATGAATCTCCTTTCAAGCTCCATGACTGTGACCTGTGTCAGATGTGCAACAATCTCAGGCTTCCCTAATGGCAGTAGAAAGTTTTTTTTAGGAGTTGCTCATCCAAAAATGGAACAAACGCAGTGCTGCCAGAAAAGCAAGAGACACTGGAAAAGCGCCAGCCAAAATAGCTTTGTTCCAGTGAAAACAGGAATCAGATGTACAGTCCCTGTGATAGACTAATAGCACGGTGGTATTTGCCATATGTTAATTGCAGTGACATTAGGCCCGTATTTTCTGATGTGCAATTGCCTTAATTGTTACCATCAGCAACCTACCATGTCAGGCAGGAGTACAACGTTGCTTGTAGAATTGCTGTTGTGGAAGACTTTTTGGTCCTGTGTGGGTATTCCTGAAGGCCGTCTTTTCAACTGTAAGGCCAAACATAGCTTGTTCTGTGCTTCTACAGAGATACATATTTGTATAAAGCTGTCTAGTACCATTAAGCAGCTCTGAAGTGTGTGTCGGGGGGGGGGGAGATTTGTTCCAGAATACAGAACTGTAGGGTTGCCAGGTTCCCCCCGGCCACTGGTGGGGTGGGAGGGGGGGTAGGGTTGCCAGATCCAGGTTGGGAAACTCCTGGAGATTTGGGGGTGGAGCCTGGGGAGGACGGGGACCTCAGTGGGGTAAAATGCCACAGAGTCCACCCTCCAAAGTATCCATTTTCTCCAGTGGAACTGATCTCTGTAGTCTGCAGATGAGTTGTAATTCCAGTGGACCCCCCAAGTCCCACTTGGAGCCTGGCATCCCTACAGAAAGGACATTTCTTTTTAAAATGTTGCCTCGGCACATGCACGTCTGTATGTCTCTACACTAGAGACTTAAACGGTTTTAACAGTGATTTCCCTCTCCCTTGGGATCCTTGGGAGTTGTAGTTTAGTGCGAGTATAGAGTATAGAGGAGTATAGAGCGGTCTCAGTACCCTCACCAAACGGTGATTCCCAGAATTCACCAGGGGATGTGTACAGATGCTCAACCAGGTCCAAGAACATCAGGATCAATGTGGGATGAGGGGGAAGAGGCAGAGTTGCGAGGGGAGACTGGGAAATATTCGAGCGAAGACCTTTAAAAGGTCCGTCTGGCCCAACACCCAACACCCTTGTGTAGGTAAGAGGTCAGTTATCACCCGAGGACTAGCTGCAAGGCAGAGGTGAGGTGTGAACCATGAACATCAGAAACCCCCCCCCAATCATATTCCCCTTCCAATTTATCAAATCTGCCCAAGAGGCCAGGACAGATGGGGAGGTGTTTGTAGCACGCACACACACACACACACGTACACGCTTTGCAGAAAGTCTATAGAGTTGGGGGACACATGAAGCTGCCTTATACTGAATCATACTGAAAGGTTGCTTAACACCAGGGGTTTTTTGTAGAAAAAGCCTAGCAGTAACTCATTAGCATAATAGGCCATACCCAAGAGCAGGAACTCATTAGCATATTAGGCCACACCCCTGAGAGCACTGCTCATTCGCCTATTAGGCCACACCCCCATGTTACCAGAAGTGTAGTCATCCAACCACACCCACCTTTTGCTTCTTATTCTCTTTATCTTGTTTGTTGTCAAAACCCAGGGCTTTTTGTTTGGAGCAGGAACTCCTTTGCATGTTAGGCCACACCCCCTAATTGTGGCCAATCCTAATGAGTTTCTGCTGTTGGGTGTGGCCTATTATGTTAATGAGTTCCTGCTGGGCGTGGCCAACTTGGGAGCCGGCCAAGTTCCTGCCCCAAAATAGCCCTGCTTAACACACACACACAAACTGGAGAACTTCCCAAAGCATACTAGTCAAGATCTTGCAAGATTGCATTTAGTATCATGTGGTTGCCTCACAGCTGTGTCATTGTGGTGGTGGGGGGAATGACACCTGCTGATCAGTTGAGAAGAGAAAAAAGTGGAGACGGGGACTGGGGGTGGTGGAGAGAATGGCGGTGGGAAATGGGTGATGGGGGAGAGAACAGGAAAGGAAAAATTAGGGGCTTTCTGTGTGAGGGTGGGGGAGTGGAATTTCCATCCCTTATGGGTGTACAGAATCTCAGTTTTCTCCTCCTGAATTACCATGTTAAACAGAAGGGAAGTCAGGGCTATTTTTGGGCAGGAACGCACAGGAACGGAGTTCCGGCTGGCTCCTGAGTTGGCCACGCCCAGCAGGAACTCATTAGCATAATAGGCCACACCTAACAGCAGAAACTCATTAGGATTGGCTACATTAGGGGTGTGTGGCCTAATGTTCCTGCTACAAAAAAAGCCCAGGATTTGACAACAAAGTAAACAGAATAAGAAGCAAAAAGTGGGTGTGACTGGATGACCACACTTCTGGTAACATGGGTGTGTGTGGCCTAATATGCCAATGAGCTGTGCTATCAGGGGTGTGGCCTAATATGCTAATGACTTTCTGCTGTTGGGTGTGGCCTATTATACTAATGAGTTCCTGCTGGGCTTTTTCTACAAAAAGAGCCCTGAGGGGAGTCAAAGCAGGGATGAGCCACAGCTTGGTGGCAGAGCATCTGGTTTGTAAAGAGAAGCCCCCAGGTTTGCTCGCCAGCATCTCCAATGAAATAATCCGGTAAAAAGGCAAAAGGAAAGCCGCTCTGCCTGACAGCCTGGAAAGCTACTGCCAAAGATGACAGGGCTGTGCTGGAAGGGAGAGCCAGTGTGGTGTAGTGGCTGGGGGGTCAGACTCGGAGGCCCAGGTTCAAATCCCCCCCTTCTGCCATGGAAGCTTGCTGGGTGACCTTGGGCCAGTCACGCACTCTTGGCCTAACCTTCCCCACTGGTTCGTTGCCAGGATAAAACGGAAGAGAGGGGAATGATGCAAGTCGCTTTGGGTCCCCACTGGGGAGAAAGGCAAGATGGAAATGAAGTAAATAAATACACAAATAAACTTTGTGGCCTCGCGATCTGCTTGCATGGCCGAAGGACCCTCCCCATTTCAAGCGAGCTACTTTTGTGCAACAAATATGCGAGCAGATTCGCTGCTGCTGTTGTCACGAAGCGAAAACGTTATTTGGTCTGAAGTTGGCAATTAAGACACCAGCCTTCATTTCAAGCCGCAGAAACGTATAATTGGAGACCAGTTAACGGTGAGAAAAGGAGCAGGAAGAATTCCCTCATTGTCTTCTTCGCTGCATCCTCTGCCAGGCGAGGGGATGAGACAAATTGTCACATGCAGACATCATTTCTGGAGTCCACACTTAAGAATGTCAAGCATTTTGCCGGGCTATTGAAGTGGAATGGGGAAAAAAGTCAAAAGGGGGGGGGGAGGCTGTTTGGAAACTTTCGGTTGAGCATTCTGAATTCTTGCAAAGGCATCCCGGAGGAATCATCATTCTGGGGAAACTTCTGCTGAGCAGCACTTGGGAGACAGAAGGAGGGAAATGTGGAGAGAGCCGATGGCGGAGCTGAGAAGAATAATAGCATTGTTTGCATGAAAATAACTTGGGAATTTTCATTTAGGGGGAAGCGGGAGAGGGGTGCGCGTATATGCGCCCGTGAAATGCATGCCACACAGGGCCGGGACTCTGAATCTCCAGACGTTTCTCTGCAATTCATTGCTGTGAGTTAAGAACACAGGATCGGGGATGCTGAGGTTGAGGAGAATTTGGGATGAAGATAGGGTTGCCAACCTCCACTTGGGACCTGGAGAACTCCTGCTTTTCAGTTGATCTCCAGATGACAAAGATCAGTTCCCCTGGAGAAAACGGCTGCTTTGGAAGCTGGTCTCTATGAACTTATACCCCCACTGCCATCTCCCCTTCCCAAACCCCGCCTTCCCTAGGCCCCACCCATAAAATCTCCAGGTATTTCCCAACCCAGAGCTGGCAGCCCTCGAAGGGTAGAGTGCGTTTGTGTCCGTGCATCAATACAAAACGGAGACAAACCTAAGTGTGAGTCATCTGATCTGTGTTAGATTATGGCATGCATTTAATACTCTCAACAGTACAACCTCGCATCTCGTTAAATAAACGCCCAAGTACTTGCCAAACATCCATTGAGTTTGTTGACTAAAGATAGAAAGAGGTTGTCTTCTTACTGGCCTGCACATTTCCCCTTATATCTCCATAAGGGCTGGAGACGTATTTGTTTTTTACATGAACATTCAAGGAGAAGGACTGGCGTATACCTGAAGAGATGAGGAGCCTACAATTCCACTCCCCACACTCCCTCCATGACTATAGTCCTGCCTGATCCATTTCCAGTTCTGGATTTGCAAAGATAGTCCCGGGATACAATACATGTAGGCTCAGTGTTTCCTCTAAGCTGAGTTAGTGTGAGCTAGCTCACAGTTTTTTTTAGCCTCCGGCTCACACATTGTTTGTCTTAGCTCAGGAAGGATAGCTCCAGAGCAAACTAATTTATGCAGCCAAATCGCTCGCTCACAACTTAAATGCCAGGTGTTCACAAAGGAGAATTTTTGCTCACAAGACACCACAGCTTAGAGGGAGCATTGGTTAGGCTGAAAGTGTGTGACGGGCCCAAGGTCACCCAGCAAGCTTCCATGGCAGAGTGGGAATTCAAACACAGGTCTCCCCAGTGGTAGTTTAACATTTTACCCACCACGGTGCCTCTAATGATAGCTCTTGCTAGATAAATTTGTCTCGTCTTCTTGATACACTGTCACCTACACCGGTACCTATCCCTTATCCTCTGGGAACAAATTCTATAAGATGCTTATACGTTGCATACTTTTCACTCTGATAGAATCGGGAGGATACAGTGCAGTGTCTGAAGAAATCCAGGTGATCCGGAGATGTCGATTTCTTTGCATTCAGAGCTCAGCAGCAACAGTGCACTGCAATGTACTGTCCAAAATCCAGGACCAAGTGAAACATGCTTAAACCTAGCATTGCCAGCTCTGGGCTGGGAAATACCTGGGGATTTGGGGGGTGGAGGCTAGGGAGCTGAACAGTGGAATCAGCTGCCCAGGGAGGTGGTGAGCTCCCCCTCCCTGGCACTCTTCAAGCAGCAGCTGGACCAACACTGGTCAGGGATGCTCTAGGCCAGGGGTGGCCAAACTGTGGCTCAGGAGCCACATGCGGCTCTTTCACACATATTGCGTGGCTCCCGGCAGGGCAGCTGGGGAATCAAAGGGGAGGCATGCCTCCCAGATTGGTCTTCCCTTCCCCAGCCAGTGTTCCTCTTCCTGGATAGGCATGAGGCACGGGGGGAGCAGAGAAAGAAAGCAACTTTAACTTTAAATGCATTCTCAAAGACGCCCCCCCAAGCCTACAAATATAATTGGGTAAATAAATATCATTATCAATATCTATTGTTATCCCTTTTGTCTTTTATTTCCGGCAGTCTCATTTAATGTTAACGAAAAGCAGATTTACGTACTTTTCAATAAAAACATGTCTGCGATCTCCAGGTGTCACCTGGAGGGAGGCAATCCTTAAACCCCCTGGGACTTACGAACATTGTAACGATGTCCTGGATTTGGGCTGCTGCTTATTGATAACCCAAAAATACACGATGACCAGTGTTCCCTCTAAGCCGAGTTAGTGTGAGCTAGCTCACAGGTGTTTTTAGCCTCCGGCTCACACATTTTTTGCCTTAGCTCAGGAAGGATGGCTCCAGAGCAAACCACTGTATGCAGCAGCCAAGTCTCTCGCTCACAACTTGAATGCTGGTAGCTCACAAAGTAGGACTTTTGCTCACAAGACTCCACAGCTGAGAGGGAGCATCGATGAGGACCTATCAAAATAGTGAAAGGGATCTGGTTTCCAGACTGTACGATGCAGCTCTAGCGGACCAGAGATGCCCCCCCCATTTCCCCCCTCTTCCTTGCTTTTATTCAAGGAGCACTGGGAAGACACGCTGCTAGATGGAACCAGGTCGTGGGGTTAATACACTGGTGTGGAGTCTTGACAACAGTAAGAGCTTTTATAGTCAGCACTGAGCCAGTTTCCCATGAGAAGTACAAAAATACTGGAATGCCATAAATAGCTAATGGTGTGTGCTTCCTGCAGATCAAGAGGGGGAGGGGGGAAACGGGCTGGCTTTTAACCATCTGCATGTCACACTCACCGTCAGGCATCTGGTCACGGCTTCAGTGGCTGGGTCGCCTCTCATTTGTTGGGCAGCGCCCTGGGATAGGGAGGACTAAAAGAACCACAGATGTACAGGCCATCTAGTCCAACCTCCTGCTCAGTGCAGGATCAGCCTAGAGCACAAATGTTAGCCCAGCCACGGCTCAAAGACTGCCAGGGAGGGGGAGCTCACCACCAATGCTCCCTCTAAGCTGTGGAGTCCTGTGAGCAGAAATTCTACTTTGTGAGCTACCAGCATTAAAGTTAGAGCTCCATCTCCTGCTCAGTAGGGCAGCAGGGGAAGGGGGCCAAAATGGCATGGCACGGTCCTGCAATGTCCAGGCCAGTTTGGCTGGGGATCCTGGAGGTTTTTTGCCATCTTCTGGGTATGGAGCAGGGGTCAGTGGGGGCGTGGGGGGGGGTTGTGAATTTTCTGCATTGTGCAGGAGGTTGGAATAGATGTCCCTGGAGGTCCCTTCCAACTCTTATGATTCTATGAATGTCACTTCCAGCTGTCATATGATGCTCTAGGAATGTATCCAATCTCTGTGGTTTTTACCATAGAGATTTGTGGAAATCCTGGAACATTGCTTGGCACAGTGATGTCGCTTCCAGGTATGCAATCTGAAGCGGCGTTGCAGTGTTGCACATTTATCTATTTATTATTTAAACATTTATATCCTTGTGGTTCAAGGTGGCTGTTTTCGCCAGGTCTCTCCCTCCCTCCTCCCTTCTCCCAGGGGTTGCCACCAGCACTGGGCTAGCAGCCCTATGTCGACTTGGGCTGCAGATGTCAGTGAAAGCGGGTGGGGGGAGCCCCCTTGCACTTCTCTAATGCGGACAGGGTTCAAACAGATGAGGTGACAATTGCAGGTCCCGTTCTGGCCATAAAATGCCAATTAACCAACTCATGAAGCCTCAATTTGCCTTGGAAGCATGTTGAGATGAGAGAGGGAGTTCACTCCTTCGACCTCCACACCGTTTCACTGTTTGAATCCTGTTCTGCTCCTCTGCTTGTTAGCAACTTAAAGGGAAAACATGCATGTAGAGCAACTGCTTTGTCCCTGGTCTGATCTGTTGGTATATCATGTACAAGAGAAGAAGCACCTAACTCCATGGCTTACAGGGGGCGGCATATGGGGAGGCCAGTCGGAGAGGGATGTCTGCTGAATGCCCTTACCTTCTTGTCCCCAAAATGCAACTCTTAGACTCATTCATTCTTGCTTCTCGCAAGTCTTTGGTCTCTCTTCTCCTAGCCAGCCATGGAGCTAGGTGACTCAGTTCTTTTTCTTTTTTGATGCAGTAATGTTAGTTCCTAACTGAACTACTTTGTTTTCTTTTAATTGGGTCCATTTCTCGGCTCGTTAAGTAGCCACTCTGACAATCCAGATCTGCAGCTGAAGAATCTCAAGGTGTTGAGGGGAAAGATCTCCCTCTGCCTGAGACCCGGGACAGCTGCTGCCCAGCAGAGGAAATGGTACAGGGTGAGATGGGCCAGTGGTCAGGTTCAGCATAGGGCAGACCCATATGCTCTAGCCATCAATCTTTGCCTTTTGATGGCTGCTTCAGACATGAGAAGAAGAAGAGGAGGAGGAGGAGGAGGAGGAGGAGATTGGATTTATACCCTGCCCTTCAGTACCCAAAGGAGTCTTGGAGCGACTTACAAACTCCTTTCCCTCCCCCTCCCCACAACAGACATCCTGTGAGGTAGGTGGGGCTGAAAGAGCTCTTTCAAGAACTGCTCATGAGAGAACAGCTCTGAAAGAAGTTGTAACTGATCCAAGAGAACAGCTCCGAAAGAACTTGTAACTGACCCAAGGTCGCACCAGCAGCTGCATGTGGATGAGTGGGGTCAGGATGCAATCTTGGAGGGTTGTTTTTTTTTTTGTCATCTTCTGGGCATGGAACAGTGGTCACTGCAGGTGTGGAGGTGGAGGTATTTGTGAATTTCCTGTATTGTGCAGGGGGACTAGATGACCCTGGAGGTCCCTTCCAACTCTATGATTCTACAATTCTTTGATTCTATGAATCAAACCCGGTTCTCCCAGATTTGAGCCCACACTTCTAACCGCTAAGCCAAACTGGCTCTCTTTTTTTGTTTTGGTTTTGCTTGTTCTTATGTGGCAGTTTATGCACTCAGTGTATAAAGAAACACATTGGATGGAAAAGATATTGAGTTGCTTTGCCCAGTACTCCCAGAACCCACAAGCTGTGGCCCATTAGAAGCCCCTTGAGGCATATCTCCATGCCCGAAACCTCACGCCTTTTGCAGGTAGCCTGCCAAGCAACCTGGGATTTCTTTCCCCTCTCTGGTTCAGTCTGTCTCCACCAGCGTCAGGTCTGCAGCCCGTCTCCCTCTGAGCAGAACGCCAGCTGTACGTGTCCTTCCCCTGCTACACAATAAATGTCATTTTGCTGCCTGCCTGGGAATACAAAAATAAGGGGTAAGTATCTGGCAGGGCATAGCACACAAATGGTGGGTTGCGTTTGGTTTACAAGCGGTGCGGACCGGCTTCTCGTCCAACTTCAGCCCACAGCTGCCTTGTTAAAATAAACAGGAAAAAATCTGAAGTTCATCCTCTTCTCTCCATCCTGCCTCAGCTTCGTTACCTTCGTCCCTCCTGTCGACAGAGCAATTAAGGCAGCAATGGTGCATGAACTGATTAAAGCATAGATAAAGCTTCATTGGGGACTAACATACTTGATAGTGAAGAGGAGAGCCAGAAATAGGACCCCAGCCACATCGCTAGCTGAGAGAGAGAGAAAGACTGAGTGGGGCGCTTCCGAGAAAAAGCAGGATATTGCTCTAAGATCAGCAATCTGGAGACAGGAAATGAATGACATCTAACAGGAAAACAAAATTTGAGTCCAGTGGCACCTTTAAGACCAACAAAGTTTTATTCAAGGTATAAGCTTTCGTGTGCATGCACACTTCTTGGATATGTATTTTTTTTAAACACAGGTTCACTTATGTCCGATTTATACGGTTTGTGACTGGTTTAGGTGTCTATTTAAACAATTGAGTAGAGCAGTGGCACAGGTAGGGCAGGGCTGGGGGTTGAACTCCATCATTTAGTCTGTGTGAGAAAGTGGGTGTGCAAGAAGCCAGTTGCATGGTACTGCAATGTTAAGGAAGGATTGGTGGCTAAATGACCTGTCAAACAGCTCCAAATGGGTTGATGAACAAACTGTCTGGCAAAAAACTGGCTGTCTGATCATGACTGGCAAACAAGCCATGAGCTGAACAGGTGGGTGCTTCTTCATTCCAAGGGTCGCAGTATCTGTGCAGAAGAGTCATGAAGGTTGGAGCAAGTAGGGACAAGGGTGACATTGGCCCCTCCCTTCAGTGGAACTGTGTCTGTGGCAGAGGAAGGAGGAGCAATCTCCACTTCTTGTCCCTCCTAGTGCCAGTCTCCGTCCCGCCAACTCACATGGCTGTCCCTCCACACATGCAGCTCTTGTGACCTCAGTACTGATCACTGCATAGGCCAGAAAGAGAGGAAAGCAGGAAAAAGACATTAACTGCACATGAAGCTATTGGTCACAGCCTATTATGTGCTCCGTAGGGCAAGAATGGATGAAAATGCCATTTTCTCCCTCTGATGCCCTATGCAGCTGACCTGTGGATGAGCCAGGCTAGCCTGATCTCATGAGATCTCGGAAGCTGAGCAGGGTCAGCCCTAGTTAGTATTGGAGGGGAGACCACCAAGGAAGTCCAGGGTCTCTATGTCGAGGAAGGCAATGGCAAACTACTTCTGCTAATCTCTTGCCTTGAAAACCATACGTCGGCCGAGACTTAATAGCACTACAGACGCAGACACACTGCCATATGTGAAAGTTAGTGGATTGTTCTGTTATGTTGTATGCTTGGCGTGGTGACAGGGTACAACGTTTGATAAGATTAGAACAAACTGAAACAAGACCCCCTCACACACATACTCCTGCCATTGCAACGTACGGAATGCTAACCAATCCCCTGATGGCAAATGGCCGTGTTTATTTTTAATTTAAAAAATAACATGGCTGAGTTGACCTCTGTTTCCCCAGCTGCTGTTCTTCCATCGGAACAGCACACCGGCCAGTTTCCCTTTGCTGGCTTTCTTTCGTTATTTGCATTGGGGCTTGCGCATGTAAACTTAAGCATCTGCATTAACGTTGCCTGTCGTACAGCTGGCCATCCAAACAAGTAGCCAGAAATTAGTTCCCTTTGAGACGGATCGTAAATGCTGATGGCCACGATCCAGCTGTGGCCGCTGGTGGGGCCTGGATGGGGATGGACCTCTCTAGGTCCAGCAACAGATGCATCCATCAAACACAATGGGACCCAGATGAGCATCCCAACCACATCTGGACCAGCTGCGAGCTCAGGTCTCCCTTCGTGGAACGGATACACAGAGAAGATCAAGAGGGATTAAGCAGTCGCAGGTAGTGGAGGAAGGGGGGGGGACAATTGTATAGGAAAAGGCACTGGCTTTTATTCTTGATACATTTTGGGATGTACCCTTTTACTGTGGACGTGATCGTTACTGATAAAATAATAGGGTTGCCAGACCCCCCCCTCCGGTGGAGGCAGAGGTCCCCCTCCACCAGGCCCTACCCCATAGCCACCAATCAGCTGGCTGGCGGGGGGACTTAATTGGAAAAAGAGAAAGGCCCAGGCCTCCGGCCCCTGCATTGCACAGGAAATAATGTCATCACACCAGTGATGTCCAGGTGATGCTCTAGTATTTGGGCAAAAACTCTGGTAGAGGCCTGGATATTACTGGTGTGATGATGTCACTTCCTGTGTGATGCTGGAGACAAGGCCTGGGCCTTTCTCTTTCTCCAGGTAACCCCCTCCCACATTCCCTGCCAGTTGAGAGCCAGTTTGGTGTAGTGGTTAAGTGTGCGGACTCTAATCTGGGGGAACTGGGTTTGATTCCCCACTCCTCCACTTGTAGCTGCTGGTGTGACTAAGGTTGCCAAGAAGAAATTTCTCCTTACCGGGGGACTCCCGCGCTGCGGCTGGAGCGCGTGCTGCACGCACATTACCCGGAAGTGACGTGATGCCGCGGGGCACGCTGGGGGCGGGGCCACGACCATCAGAGGGGAAACCATAGAGTTTTCCCTCAGATGAACGTGGCCCCGCCCCCAGCGTGCCTGGCGTGGTCGCGTCACTTCTGGGTGACGCGCACATCAGGGTGGGGTTCCTCCCGGGGCCCGATCCACTGGCAGCGGGGAACGGGCCTCTGGGGCAGGGGTTTCCCCGCCCCCCGGGGGGGACTTGGGAAGCCTAGGTGTGACCTTGGGTCAGTCATAAATTCTTTCAGAGTTGTTCTCTCAAGAGCAGTTCTTGAAAGAGCTCTCTCAGCCCCACGTACCTCACAGGGTGTCTGTTGTGGGGAGGGGAAGGGAAAGGAGTTTGTAAGCCGCTCTGAGACTCTGAGTGAAGGGCGGGGTATAACTTCAATCTCCTCTTCTTCTATTCTGTTCCTTCAGTAGTTTAGAATTTCCCTCTTTCCTGAATTCTTTCTCTTCCTTAATTCTAACATAACTAGGAGAATTTCTAAAAAGTCCAGACTGGGACTGTGTGTACTGTGATGCACCTTTCCCTTCTTTCAGTTCATTTGAATTCCCTCCTCCCCCTGGTGTCAGTACACATCTGTTTTCCTGACAGGGCAAATAGTGCTTCCTCAGTTCTGTTTTTGATTGGGAGATGGGGGGGCTGTTAGGGTTGTCAGCTCCGAGTTGGTAAATACCTGGAGATTTTAGGGGTGGAGCCTGAGGAGGGTGGAGTTTGAGGGGTGGAGACTTCCACGCGGTATAATGCCGTAGAGTTCACCTTCCAAGGCAGCCATTTTCTCCAGGTGAACTGATCTCTGTAGCCTGGAGATAAATTGTAATCCCAGGAGATCTCCAGCCACCACCTGGAGATTGGCAATCGGGGGGCTTAAAACCCTTTCCCCATTGTACCACATTCCCAGTCTGAATTGGATACCTGGGTGAATGGTGAGTTTAGAAAAGCTTCTGGGAGCTCTGGCCATGGAACTCCCAACGTACTGTGTAGCTGGGCCCTCAGGCTGTTTACACATGGACTTGGAAACAGGAGGGGGGTCTGGGTTTTTCAGCTGTGGGAACAAACTCTGCTTTCACTCCTTAAGTGAGCTTGTGGCTTGAATCCTGATCGACTCTTCCTGTTTGCCCTCCCCTCTCACTTCAGGAGGGCTGTCCACTTTGCATTTTTATCTGGTCCCACAAGTTTGTTTGGCATGTTATTGTGATTTTAGTTTTTGTTAATCTTTTTAAAAAATGCTCTGCAAAATACTGTGAGAAGGGAGGAAGGTAACTTTGTGACTGACACAAGGGATGGCCGGTCAGTGCTGCTTAAATCCATAGCTGTGGCATAGCTGTCCAAAATGTTTTATGTGTATTTTCACAGCAGACTTGCTGTTGAAATCACATATAATAATAATAATATACTTTATTGTCATTGTACATAGTACAACGAAATTAAGATGCAATCATTTCGGTGATCTACAACAATATTCAAAAACACTCACACAACCATTCACAACTATCTCATAATTCCCTTAAGATTCACATATCAACTTAAAACCACTAATGTCACCCAAATTCCAATTTCATACAGCATTTAAGACAGTAATAGCTCTCGAATAAAAACTATTTTTTTAATCTGTACAAGTCCTTTGTACAAGTCCTTCTCAACTGCCTCTGTTCAGCCCCATCTCTGTGTTGCTAGAGAAGGGAGCTCTACCGCCCTGTTCTCAGCTGCCCTACAGCGCCACCAATACAGCTGGCTAGAAGATGGTATTGCAGTTACCAGCTGAGCAGGGACAGGTGACACAAAGTGACCAATAGTATTCTTTCTGGCCTGGCTCCCCCCTCTGAGCCCTGACTGACTGGCTCATGAACTTCATAGATCCCCTTGCCTGCTTACCAGACTTGAGCACCCTAACTCTCCATGATAAGATAAGGGCTTCCTGCACACTACATATAAATAGTGAAATAGAAAACTGCTTAAATTGCATAATATGTTTGGCTTGAAAGAGCTTTACCATAATGTGTGTGTTCGTGTACAAACATGTACCCACAGTTATGTTGATACACCACGAGAGCCAGTGTGGTATATTGGTTAAGAGTGGTGGATACTAATGTGGAGAACTGGGTTTGATTCCCCCCTCTTCCTCCCCATGAAGCCTGTTGGGTGACCTTGGGCCAGTCACAGTCCTCTCAGACCCATCTCCACCTACCTCGCAAGGTGCCTGTTGTGAGGAGAGGAAGGGAAAGAAATTGCAAGCTGCTTATACTTAAGGTAGGGAAAAACGGGATGTAAAAACCAACTCTTCTTCTTCCTCCATCATAGCGCTCATGAACATTACAACTCTTTCATCCCAAATATCCAACCCTCTCTGCAGTCCTTAGTATCCAGAATTTGTTTTAATTGTCTCACAAAAGAAGATTAATCTTCATTTTCACTGACTCGTCATCATTTCTGCCTCTCCATTTTAAGAGAATTCTGTTCCCTGCCAATCCGGATGATGCTAACTCCTGCCAAAATGATGCTTTGAATCAGTCGATTTCCACTCATCTCCAGTCCCAATGGCGATTTCCTGTCTCATTATGGCACTAATTCTGGAGATTAAACCTTGGATGGGAAAGCCATGTGTGTGTGTGGGAAACATTTCCCCCCCAGCTTAGCCAGAAAGGATAGTAGCAAACTCCACAGCCGTCTATCATTAGACCACTTGGTAGCAGAGTTTGCCTGGAGGTTTTGAAGCTAGACGGCAATGACTGGGGAAATGTACTGGAGTAAGTCATTTTTTATTGATGGCAGTAAACAGATCTCTCCCGTTGGATATTCTGTGGTGCAAACACTGCTCTCAAACTGTCATTCAAGATGTTGATGTGTAAGGAGCCACGCTGGATGTTTTGACTATAGAGTTGCTCTCACGCAAAATGGCCTCTATGAGGAGACCACAGGGAACAGCCTTTACATGGCAGTCTCTCCCTGTGGAAATCAGCATCATGTATACCAGCTGGTCACGCTATTATTCTTTGTAGGTTTACCTCCAGGGCAGTCTCTGGTGGCTTAAAAAATTGCCACCCTGGGCCTACACCTGTAACCGCAGTCTGATACATAGAAACGGAGCCGGTTTCTGTCATTTATCCCTGTGACAAAGAAAACTTGGCCTATAACAATTAGGGAGATTTTTTTCCCTCTCCTTCTCCTATAATACTTCAGAACTTGAGGGTTACCCTGTAAAGCTGACACACAGCAGATTCAAGACAGGCTAAAGGAAGTACTTCAGAAAAAGTGCTTCATCCAGTAAGTAGTTGGCCTGTGGAACTCATTGCTATGAGATATGTTGATGGCCACTGGATGGATTGGATGGATTTAAAAGCGGATTGGAGGGATTTATGGGAGCCATGTCCATCCTTGAGCATTCACCATGACAGTTGAATAGGACTTCTAGTTCAAATGCTGATTTTAGGGTTGCCATATGCCTCCCTGGGTGCATGAGATCTCCTTGCCTGCCGGCACGCCTTTGACTGTTGGGAGAAAGAGAGAAAAATTAAACACGACATCAGTGACAATGTGATGTCACTTCTGGGTTTTTCCCAGAAGTGACATCACACCGTTGCTGATGTTCTCCCTCCATAGCCACTCCTCTGGTATCCTGCTGCCTCAGCAAATGCCCAGAGATTTTGAGGGTGGTGCATGACAGGGTGGATTTTGGGGAGGATGTGATGTTAGGGTGACACACTAGGGTAAAAACCATAGAGACATGTGAAAATGTCTAGAGTACCACTATGGAAGCCATTTTCCAACTTTTTTTCTTTCACTCAGTTTTTCAAGGATGGGGGACTGGGGCTGAGTACAGGGTTTTACCCACCTCAGGCGGGAAGACAGCAAGCCTACTTGAACCAAGTATTGCAGTGCATTAAACTGGCCCTAGCAGCCTAGGTCACCTGTTTGGGTAACTGAGATAAATTTATTTGTTTATCTACTCTTTTGCTATGGCCAGCTGGGCTCCTACTTGCCAAACTTCGTAATAAAAGGCTTCCTTTGTTGGAGAAGTCATTGAATGTTTTAATGAAATCTTGGAACCCACGGTTTAGTGAAATCCTCTCTTGGTAAAAAGTCTTCCCGCATAAATAAACCGATGTAGCAATTCAGCCGTCAAAGCAAAAAATCAAGGAGGGGAGATGGGGAACGGGAAGGACAGAATCAACAAAGAAATGCCTTAACAAGATGGAGTTATTTAAAGGCAGGGCTCTTGTGTTGTTTCCCACCCCTGGAATGAAGAAAAAAGAGCAAAGGGACTCCATGAACCAGTGTTGGCAGTGCTTAAAAACAAAGAAACATGGGAGGAAAGCTGCCCAGTTTTAATTGGAGTGAGATCTCAAGTCAGGTGCCGCAATCTGGTTAATTTTTTTAAATTATTGTTGGGATTCTTTGATTCAGGGTCGATGGTTGTATTGCAAACACAAGAGCACACACTTAGTAAAAGAAAAATATCTTTACTATAAAACAAAATAAAACATGGGTATGGTACTTTGGATAAAAGAAATAAAATA
Organism: Gekko japonicus; assembly: GCF_001447785.1. Lineage (NCBI taxonomy): Eukaryota > Metazoa > Chordata > Lepidosauria > Squamata > Gekkonidae > Gekko > Gekko japonicus. Next base: position 689,792 of record NW_015164206.1, read on the forward strand.
AAAAGGTTACATGCTTACAGTTACTTTCAGTAATATATGCTAACAGCTACATCTTTCTATCTGTCTTTGCTTCTAGAAAGAGAACTAACACTTTGGTTCACACAAAGGGCCATAAACCTTGTGAATACATTAATGCTAGATCAAAGAATTTCCACAAACAAGTTGTTAGTTGACCAATACAAAGGTTACAGGTCACTTCATTAGGATAAACAACTCTCACAAACTTTCCCGCCCGTTGAATACATTATGTAATGTAACATCCTGTTTCCTAACAAACAACATTTAACTCTGTAATGACTGAAGTGTAAGCAACTTGCAATTCCAACAATTATCTATGACCATAAACAGTCTCCCATATTTTTCCCTGTTGAGAGGAATCGTAAAGTCTGTCAGAAAAGAAATATGGATTGAGAGAAGGCCATGAGGAAAATCTTCCTCTTGATAAGCAGTGGCTGTATTCTGTTGGCTGGTAGAGGCTATGAGAAGGCAAAAAGTGGTGAGGACTCTCAGGCCGGCCTCTGAAGGGACCTAGGCAGTGAACATTTGTCAGGGAAGGCAAATACTTTCTCCCTGGGCCTGCAAGTAAGGTGCCAATATCTGACAGGTGGGTGGTCTTTCTGTATCGTTGACAACTTACAGATTGGGGGCTGAGCTCTGTCTGAAAGTAGGAAAGATTGGATTGTGTGAGGGATTTTGAAAATTACCTCATTTACACATGACGCTGCCTTATACAAGTTACAGTGAATGCAGTCTAGGGTTGCCAGCCTCCAGGTGGTGGCTGGAGATCTCCTGGGACTACAACTGATCTCCAGGCAACAGAGTTCAGTTCCCCTGGAGGAAATGGCTGCTTTGGACGGTGGACTCGGTGGCAGTCTACCCCATTTAAGTCCCTCCTCTCCCCAAGCCCCGTCCTCCCCAGGCTCCATCCTCAAAATCTCCAGGAATGTTCCAACGCAAATCTGACAAACCTGGACACACATACAATCCATGTATAGCATCAAGTTGATTTTTCTTTATATGCATGTTGGATGATTATAACGTTACATTTGACACATGTACAATTAGACATGCGATTTAAGCCCCCACATTTATCTAGGTACTGGTCCTTGGTTTCTATTGTTAAGTGAACATCCGTTGGCAATTTCTTACAGACAGAAGTACATGCATACCTGCAGGGCATCTCTGTAAACTTGTGAATGGGTTATGAATGAGACCATTGGTTTATCAAGGTCAGTGTTGTCTGCTCTGACGGGCAGCAGCTCTCCAGGGTCTCTGGGTCTTCTTTTGCATCACCTACTACCCGATCCTTCAAGGAACTAGAACGATACAATACCACAATACAATACAATACAATACGACCAGGGGTCGTTTTGTAAAAAAAGAGCTAGGGGAACTCATTAGCATAACTCATTAGCATATGCCACACCCCCTGACATCACCGGAAGTGTGTCATAAGGCCACACCCCCTGACATCACCGGAAGTGTGTCACACACATAAGGCCACACACCCCGCCCCCAACGGTCCCGACTGCCGGCGCCAGCCTTGCAGCTCCACTGCCAAGCCCCATGAGGGGCCCGGCGGTGGACCTGCAAAGCCGGCGGGAGTGCAAGGAAGCCCTGCGAAGGCCCTCCCTGGCCCCAGGCAGGCAGGGGTGGGGAGAGGCAGGGGGGGAGGAACTTACCCTCCCTCTTCTCCTGCCTCCTCCTGGCTGAATGAGGGCTGGAAGCGGGGTGGCTGAAAGCAGGGGGCGGGGCTTCGTCATGTGCCCCGCCCCCGTACCTCACCCGGGGGAACTGCGATCCCCCGCGATCCCCCCCGAAATGACCTCTGAATACGACAAAGTTTATGAACTGCTGTCCTAGGTGAGCCTCCAGTGAAGACAGCCAGCTGCAAAACACAGGCCAATGGTATCCATGAAGAATTACTGTAATGCTGTCCTCCTAATTGACCTTTTCTTGTCTTATCACTGGCCAGTGTGGGGGGCTTACCCAGAAAAAGAGCGAGGCCCAGTTGACGTTGCAGCGACATGTCTATGTCATTTCCGCTGTGACACAGAAGAGGCATCATCACATCGGTGACATCGGGGGTGACATTCTGGTATTTGGGCAAAACTCCATGGTAGAAGCCAAACTTACCACAGAGGTTTTGCCCAAATACCAGAGCATTGTCCCAGTGTCACTGTGTGATGACACCACTTCTGGGTCACGTTAGAAGGGAAATAGACACATCACTGCAATGTTGGGTGGGCCTTGCTCCTGCTCCCAGTAAGTCCCCCCATCCCCCACCAGTTGCCAGGAGAGACCTGGCCACCCTAGCTGTGAATGCCAAGAACACCATGACAAGTTAGGGGAAGGGGAAATGTCCAGAGTTGGTTACGTTTCTTCGCAAGGTTTAAAAGACCACTCTTGGATAGATTTGGGTTTAAGGGGGTGGGGCTGTGGCTCAGGGGAAGAGCCTCTGCTTTCTGTACAGAAAGTCTAAGGTTAAGTCCCTGGCACCTCCTGTTGAAAGGGCCAGGCAGTAGGTGATGTGAAAGACCCTGCCCGAGACCCCGGAGAGCCACTGCCAGTCTGAGTAGACAACAGTGACCTTTAATGGAGCCAGTTTGGTGTAGTGGCTAAGTGCGCAGACTCCAATCTGGGAGAACCGGGTTTGATTCCCCACTCCTCCACTTGCACCTGCTGGATGACCTTGACCAAGCCATAGTTCTGTCAGAGGTGTTCTTGAAAAAGAGCAGTTTCTGTCAGAGTTCTCTCAGCCCCACCTACCTCACAGGGTGTCTGTTGTGGGGAGGGGAAGGGAAAGAAGTTTGTAAGCCTCTTTGAGACTCCTTTGGGTAGTGAAGGGCGGGGTATAAATCCAATCTCCTCCTCCTCCTCCTCCTCCTCCTCCTCTTCTTCTTATTCTTGACCCATGGTCTGATTCAGTAAAGGCAGCTTCGTATGTTCATGTGTCCAAGTTGCCAAAAAAGAAAAAGAAAAAGGCCAGTATGTTTTATGAGCGCACTCTTCTGAGTTATGTATTTATATATTTAAATATTTTAACCCTCCTTTTATCCCCAAGTGGGGACCAAAAGCAGTTTACAAAACACCCCCCCCCCATTTAAATAAACAGGAAAAAAGCAGCATAATAATCCCATCCTTGGCTACTCCTGAATTTATTTTATTTATTTATTTATTTATTTATTAAATTGACTTCCTTAATCGCCTAATCCCTGTAGGACAACAAGGCTCTAGGCGATGTACATCATTTAAAAACAATTGGAAACATTTAAAAATAAAATAAAAAACAACACGTAAGTCTCAGGTGGCATTAGTATATACATTTTCCTCCAACCCATTCCAGACTGTGCTTTCTTCTCGCGGTTTTTTTTGGGGGGGGGCTGTGAAGGCCAAAAAAGCAGGAGTGGAGAAAAAGAGAAAGGTGCCAGCAGGATGGAAGCACTGCTGCCCTTAACCAAAGATCTGGCCGAACATCTCTGCCTTGCAGGCACTGTGGAATTGGTGGAATTTGGCAGAGAGTCCCACCAGGCTCTGGTCGAGAATAGCCAGAGATCCTTAGGGCCAGGGATCACCATTAAGTTGTTTGCTGCAGGAGGAGGCAGTCCCGAAGTTCTCAGAACTCCCGGAGGTGATGCAAAGTCCTTGTGACCCACCAGGCCTTTCTGCCAGGTGACTTGGCCCTTAGTTACCTGTAACAGAGTCCTTTGAACAGGAACTGTCTTTTCTCTTTCTTTGTTTTGACCATGTTGGCTAGAAACACAGTGTTATACATGAAACTTGAGATTCTTCTGGGGGGAACAAAAACAAGCCGCCGCAGAACAGAGCCCATACAATTAAGGCAGTCTTATAAATTTTTCAGATACCTTGCTCTCACTTCCTGGAATATAGCTGTAAACAGTAGGTGTGATCCAAAGTCCAGCATATGTTAGGACTTCACTTATGGGAAGGGAAATGCCTCTAAGAACAGAACAGGGAAGCCCCGTGCCCAGAAAGCTCTGCATGCATAGCGACAGCACTGTGTATGTTTTAGAGTGGCGGGGGTTTTGTCTGCTGGTGTAACTCCCTGAACATGAAACAATGGTCCACCCTCCCAAGCATCCATTTCCTCCAGGGGAACTGCTCTCTTTAGTCTGGAGTTGAGCAGTAATTCCCCGGGGGTCCCCAGGTCCCACCTGGAGGCACTACCTATACTGTGTACCATACTCTGTTTGCTTAACCCCACCTGGAGGCAGGCATCTCTGATTTTACACTGGCAGAGTTTCCACCCTGGAATAAATTATGCAAGTGCAGCAACTCTGCGTCTGTTTACTTAGAGCAGCTCCACTTGTTTATGTAGCAGTCATGCCAAGGGTGCATGACAGGTGTGCCTCCATAAAGGCCTTCACTGGGGAGAGGTGGCCAAGTGATTCGTGTCTTTTGCAGCCCTAAGAATCCTAGGGTTGTTGCATTTCTTTTGAGGCCAGGGCCCTTTCTGTGATCCCCTTCTAGGGTTCCCAGGTCCCGTCCCCCCCCCCCCCCCCGGCCACCAGCAGGGAATGTGGGGGTAGGGTTGCCAGATCCAGACTGGGAAACTCCTGGAGATTTGGGGGTGGAGCCTGGGGAGGACAGGGACCTCAGCAGGGTACTGTGCCCGTAGAGTCTACCTTTCAAAGCATCCATTTTCTCCAGCAGAACTGATCTCTGCAGTCTGGAGATGAACTGTAATTCCAGGGGATCCCCAGGTCCAACCCAGGGATTGGCATCCCTCCACTCTTTCGTGAACTGTGACTAAAAAGAGATGTGAAAGATGTTATGATATGTGTGTGTGTGTGTGTAGAGAGACTGTAATGTGTAACATGCTCACTCATTAAATTATGGCTGCACTTTTATTGATTGGTTCTTTGTTACTACATAAGGGAAAACAACAACAAGGTCCATACAGTTCATGCATGCAAATGAATGATTGTTCAATGCATTAAATCCCAAGCTGCCAATAGAAACACTAAGTTCCCGGTCACACCGGCGGGAAAAGCCGCACCGGAAGTGCGGCGTCTTAGAGCCGCAGCAAAGGAAAGCGCGTGGTTCACATGGCCAGGGCAAGCGAGGCAAAAACGGGCAAGCCAAGGCTGCTGGAGTATTCGTGCGCATGCGCAGTCCGGCAGTCCCTCGAATAACATGGGCTGCCGGCGCATCCGCGATCCCATGCCCGGCCTTGCTGCGGATCTTCCGGTAGGTACTACATTTTCCCTAGTACCTTTTTGATCCGCGTTTTCGGCCAGAAGGGACAGGTTGGGGGCGGGGGCGCGACGCTTGCCAGATGTTGGCATCTGATCGCACCGGTTTAATCCACCCTCAACCCATCCGTTTTGCAAGGCAAATCCTCCCGTGTGACCAGGGCCATAGTTGCAGTGTTAACATGCCACTCTTGGTAGCAACTTATACTCCCTCATATCTATCGTTCTGTTTAAATATTATTCTGCATGTTTCTGATTAATCCCTTTTTATGTATCATTTTTTTTCTGCCTTTTCATCTAGCTTTACTTATCTCTTTTGCCAGTGACTGTGATTGAGGCTACATTCAGATGTCATAATAAACACTGTTGAATGGCTTTGGGGGGTATTCTCTGTGGTACCTCTTTGGGCTTTTCTGCACGCTCACTTCTGATTTTCTTGGCAGTTGATCTACAAGCATTGGAATTGGTTTTTGGGCCTGGTTGTTCCACACGTCTGCCCTCTCTGTGCATTTTCACAATTGTGAAGTCAGTTTGTTTTCTTCCACACATGCCTTCAGTAGTGAGGATTTCCAGGTGAGTGTGCTGTCGTCATTGCTGGTGTCACAGCAGCCCCCCCCCCTTTTTTTAAAAGGTCACTAAATTATCAATATCTTGTGAGGGCATTATAAGGCTTAGGAGGCTCACTGAATCCCCAGCTTTCATTTTTTTTTACAGTAAGTAAGTC
>NW_015164206.1:695741-701845 GCF_001447785.1 Gekko japonicus
TTTCCCTCATGGAGATATACCTTTTTCATTATATCTCTGTGAGGGAAGGGTAGAGACTTACTTATTTTTTTAAAATCAAAGCTGAGAATTCACATAGTGACCAAACCCACTCTGAGTATGATGGTTCCTGAAAGAAGTTGTTTGTTGTGAAATTGTTTGCTGTTTGGTTGTTATGAGTCTTCCTTGGGGAAGTGGCACACACAAAACCTCACAATAGGTAATCAATATATACAGTAGCACCTTGTGCGACTGCTCTAGTGCATTGGCGTACATCTGTGCATGGTTCACACTTAGATGACTGGAATATATGTTCATTTCGATCACTTCCCTTTCTGTAAAGCACCTCTGAGAAGCCTTTAGTCCCATTATAATTTTTGCCAGCTGTTCCCCTCACATACTGGTTATTCCAGCATCCTGCCTACCCCTCTGATAAGAACTAAACTTAAAGATTTGATTTTCTTTTCAAAAGAGTTATAATTGGTTCTACCCTGACCTGGATGGCCCAGGCTACCCTGATAACTTGAGATCTAGGAAACTAAGCTTGGTCAGCCCTGGTCAGCATTTGGATGGGAGACCACCAAGGAAACCCAGAGTCATTACACAAAGTCTGGCAATGGCGAGCCACCTCTGCACATCTCTTGCTTTGAAAACCCCACCAGGGGTCGCCATAAGTCGGCTGCAGCTTCGTGGCCCTTTCCACCATCACCTTATTGGGTTCCGTACCGAGCTGCATTGTGGTCTAGAGCAGGGCATTTTTTGTAGAAGAAGCCCAGTAGGAACTCATTAGCATAATAGGCCACACCCAACAGCAGAAACACATTAGCATATTAGGCCACACCCTGACAGCACCACTCATTAGCATATTAGGCCGCACCCCCATGTTACCAGAAATGTGGTCATCCAGCCACACCCACCTTTTGATTCTTATTTGGTTTATCTTGTTTGTTGTCCAAACCCAGGGCTTTTTTTGTAGCAGGAACTCCTTTGCATGTTAGGCCACACACCCCTAATGTAGCCAATCCTAATGAGTTTCTGCTGTTGGGTGTGGCCTATTATGCTAATGAGTTCCTGCTGGGTGTGGCCAACTCAGGAGCCAGCCGGAACTCCATTCCTGTGCGTTCTAGAGCCATAGACTGCAGACAGCATCCTGCAGGTTTGCTGAGTTACTGAGGGAACACCCAACCTCGCATTCCCAGCTGCAGAATGGGAACTACTTGGAGATGTTGGGGGTGGAGCCTGCGGAGGGCGGGCTTTGGGAAGGGGAGGGACCTTGGCAGGGTATAAAGCCACAGAGCCCACCCTCCGAAGCAGCCATTTTCTCCAGGGGAACTGATCTGGGTCAGCTGGAGATCAATTGCACTGGCTGCCAATAGCATACCGGATTCGCTTCAAGGTGCTGGTTTTGACCTTTAAAGCCCTATATGGCCTGGGGCCTGCCTACCTGAAGGACCGCCTTTTAAAAGGGAGCTCTTCCACCAGGCCTTCGACTAGGAGCTGCCACCAATAACATCAATTATAGTAGTAACATCAACTAACATTAACTGAACTGGAGAATACGAACTAACTATGACGGATGCTCCCGGGGGCCATTTTTTGAGATCATCTATCATGGCCACCGGGTTGTTTTTTCACCAGCACTTTATTTTTCATTTTATTCTATTGTTGAGCTATGCTTGTCATGTTTGTGTTTTAATGTGGTTTTAACCCTTATTGTAAGCCGCCCTGAGCCTGCCTGTGGCGGGGAGGGCAGGATAAAGATTTGAATAAAATAAATAAATAAATAAATTGTAACATGAAGAGATATCCAGGTGCTACCTGGAGGTTGGCGACTCTGCCCAACCTGTTTGTAAAAGTATATATTTGCAATTTTGAAGAGTGGTCCTGTTCATTTGACTAGGTAGCCTCAGGACTGGATATGGAGCGCAACACTGCATGGTCTCTCTTAGCACAGGCAACCCCCTACCCCTTCTATCTTAGCAGGGCAGGCCTTCGGAACCCCAGGGCATCTCCCGAGGCAGACATTCTTACCCTGCATTCTTTTCCGCCACGCCAGGCACTTAGAGGCTCTTATTGCAAGCACCGTTTGCTTGTCAGGCACCTCCAGAAGAGTCAACGTCATAATAAGAAAGAACAGGGGACCTTTTTTTCCTCTGCAAATTATATATCATTAGGATTCCTACTTTTTTATTATATGGGAGAGTTCTCAAATAATTTACTGTCTTTTTTTTTTTTAAGTGTCACTTTGGGGTTTCGGAGCCGTTTCCGCAGGATTGGATTAGCTGTCATGCGTCACTCAGCATTAAGGCTCGCTTTGCAAGTCTGATTAAAAACAAACCTGATTCTTGGGGGGGGGGGGTATGATAGAAATGTAGTGTGACTTTTTGATACCACCTGCACGGCTGTTAGGGCTTTTTTTTTTTAAAAAAAAGGCACATAGCTTGATTGAATAGCCTCTTTTATTGAAGGTAGCCTTATGCCGTAGGCAAAAATTGTAGAGCTATGCAGCAGGGTGGAATGTCTACTGTGGGGTACAGTTCTGGGATCTGGAATTTAAGTCTTAGTCGCAGAAGAGATCGAGGGTATGAAAGACCTGTCTCTTTCATTCTGTAGGTGTGTGCGCCTTGCCGTGTGTTGGCATCGCTTGTTTGTGGCACGTAGCTAGAAAAATGTGGGCTCACGACATGGGTCCCAGTAACTGTTGAACATCACAAGCCTCTTTGGGGCCGATTTGTGCATCTTGGGTTGGATACAGAGGAAATTTCCCATCAGCAGGACAGCGCTTCCTTGCCTCCTGCTCCCCTTCACTGCAGCCCATCGATCTCCATAAAATACTGTTTTTTGGGGGGGGATGAGAGATCCTGAGCATTGACATGGTCAGCAGTAGGAAGAGGAATGGGTGGCGACTGCTAGTTTAGTTGGGTTCCAATCCCTTGTTGGCTGATGGTGCTGGGATTTGGCATCAGATGGAAGATGGACAACTCCTGTTCAGGAACCACTGAGTTGTTATGAGCTGAGTCTCCCTCCAGAATTTAGGCCCATCTCATAATGAGCTTCATTCAGTAACCCCTACTGTCTTTAGGGTTGGCAGCCTCCAGGTGGTTTAATAAACTATATAGATATGACATGTATAGTACTCAGAACAAATTTTCCTATGACACAATAAATAGACAGGTAGAAATTCACGGGTGAAGTTAATCACAGGTAGAAATTCACAGGTGGAGTTTTCCCAAAAACAATTTGTAATAATAATTTCAAAAAAATCCTTGAACTGTAAGGATGTAGTGTCTCTGCCAGCTGACTCAATGGACCCCCGGACTCAGTGTTCCCTCTAAGCTGAGTTAGTGTGAGCTAGCTCACAGTTTTTTAGCCTCCAGCTCACACATTTTTGTAATCACTCAATATTTCAATATTTTTTTCAAGAATCATACTGGATCCAACATTTCAAAGATACATGTAGAGATCCATAAAGTATATTCAGATACAGCAGTCCTCAGTGATTCCCAATGGAGAAGCAATCATTTCTTGGAACCTCCCTTCAGAATTCTGAAGCATTTCACCACTATGCCATTTTCATTGGAGGGAAAGGTTCTGAGTACTATGTCATATCTATATAATTTGTTAAATCATTGATTTTTGGTGTTAAAATCTGGGCACATGCATTTTTCCTTGTTTACATATATTGCTGTGCCACTGCCTTTCATCTTGTATTCTAGCCTCCAGGTGGTGCCCGGAGATCTCTCGCTATTACAACCAGTCTCCAGATGACCTAGACCAATTCCCCTGGAGAAAATGGCTGCTTTGGAGGGTGGACTCTGTGGCATTCTACCCCACTGAGGTCCCTTCCCTTCCCTTCCCTCCCCAAACCCCACCCTCCTTAGGCTCCACCTCCAAGTATCCAGGTATTTCCCAACCCAGAACTGGTGACCCTGACTGTCTTGTCTTTTTATATGTGCAAAGAAGGGGGCATGGGATGCAGCAGGGAAGTTGTGCAGCAACTGCAGGGCTGTTGTGTTTAGGGCCCGGATTCTGGAGAGCATGGGGTGCCTAGGGAAGGGAGTTCTCACTTCCCCTCTGGCCAGTGCATTGAGCTAAGAAGCATGAAGAACTCTGTTCTAGGGCTGTGGCTTTAATTAAGGAACTCCAATGCGGTGTCAGTGGTCCCCACGGTACCCACCTGTACTTACTTCAGTGCATGCCAAACTTTGCAGGAAGTGGGTGGGGGCTTTGTAAGGCAGAGCTTGTCATTGGCTGCCTTTAGTCAAATGAAAGGGTTTCCCATTAGTGAAATAGCAGCACCAGCCACTGGAGACTCAGGAGGACTGGTAAACACCTGGGCTTAGGGTTCCACGCCCCTTTCAGCCTTTCCTTCTTTTCCTCCCGCCTTCTCTTTCCTCCGCCCTGACGATTTTCTTCCTGTCTTTGAAAGCCACTTCTGCAGTTCTTTTCCAAAGTGAGGAGGGAGGTGTCAAGTTTGGCTCCGCCTTCTAAAACAGCCATTTTGGGAAGGCGCTCACCATTCCCTCTCAGAATTCAAAGGTTGCCTGCAGGCTCAAAAGGTTGGGGACCCCTGCACTATGATATTGTGGTGCTCCCTGTCACGAGCGGCTTTGAGAGGGTATGGCCCTCAATGGCGATTAGCCATGACTGTTAATTGGACCTCCATGTCTGCAGTCACCCCCCTGGAGGAGAAACGCAGTGGGGTAGCTATGGCCTCTGAGCCTTGGCTTGTGGGCCTTCTGCAACATCTGGCCAGTCAGTGGAGGTCCGATGGATTCTTGGTATGATCCAGCAGGACTCTTCTTAAGTTCTTATTAGGGTTGCCACTTCTAGGTTGGGAAATACCTGGAGATTTTGAGGGTGGAACCTGGGGAGGCCAGGGTTTGTTTGGAGGGGAGTTTGGTGTAGTGGTTAAGTGCGTGGACTCTAATCTGGGAGAACCAGGTTGGATTCCCCACTCCTCCACTTGCAGCTGCTGGATGACCTTGGGCAAGCCATAGTTCTGTCAGAGCTGTTCTCTCAAGGACAGTTCTGGAAAGAGCTCTTTCAGCCCCACCTACCTCACAGGGTGTCTGTTCTGGGCAGGGGAAGGGAAAGGAGTTTGTAAACTGCTCTGAGACTCTGTGTGACGGGCAGGGTATAAATCTCTTCTTCTCTTCTTCTCCATCAGGGTACATTGCCATAGAGTCCGCCTTCCAAAGCAGCCATTGTCTCCAGGGGATCCGCTCTCTATTGCCTGGAGATCAGGCCCCACTTTGGGGTTGGCAACCCGAGCCCTTATGCTGGCCTGCTCATTTATGGATTTACTAGAGATGACAGCCAACTATAGATTTAAGAAAAGTACGCCACACTTAACATTGAGAATGTGGCTTTCAACTGCACCTGAACTCTCCTCCCCTGCAAATTACAGGGGAAGGGTAGTTGTTAGAAGTGTGATATTCTTAAGTATAGAAGTGTTGGTGGAAAACAGAGCTGTAAATACTAATCACGGGGCAATGTCAGTAGGACAAAGGAGGAAGCAGAGGGGATGAGATTTGGCTGGGGGAGGGGAGTGGTCTACTCAGTGATGCAGCCTTTGTTGTGCGTGTTCTCGGTTTATAAAAAAATAAACCCAATTTGGGCCTTAGTTGTGACTCAGTCGCCTGACACAATAGACAAACAAGCTGTCTCCTGGGATCACATGTCTGACATTACTGATCTTATCTCTGAGGAACCTCTGATAAGATACTATGTGAACCTAGGGTTGCCAAGTGCTTACCTGTCCCGGAGCGGGGGAGTCCAGCCTTGCTCCGGGAGTCTTCGCGCGCGCGCCGCAAGCACATCACACGGAAGTGACGCAAGCACATCGGGGACGTTGGGGGCGGGCCCACAAACCATAGAGTTTTCCCTGGGATGATTGTGGCCCTGCCCCCAATGTGCCCAACGTGATCGCGTCACTTCTGGGTGATGTGCTGATGCCGGACATGGCACGTGCTTTAGAGGTGGGGTTCCCCCCGGGGCCCGATCCGCCGGTGGCAAATAATGGGCCTCTCGGGCGGGGGTTTCCCCGCCCCCCGAGGGGACTTGGCAAGCCTATCCCCTGCTGGTATAGTTTTCCCTAAGATCGG
>NW_015164206.1:702624-713103 GCF_001447785.1 Gekko japonicus
CCCAGAGCCCCTCTCTATACCTTGTGGCTAATATCCACTGATGGACCTCTGCTCCATATGCTTATCCAATTCCCTCTTGAAGCCATCCATGCTTGTAGCTGCCACCACCTCCTGTGGCAGTGGATTCCATGTGTGAATACTTCTTTGGATGAAGAAGTACTTCCTTTTATCCATTCTAACACGACTGCTCAGCATTATCCATTCTAACCCGACCACTCGGCAGAAAGCATCTAAAAGTAATCCTCTGGAGACACCCTGTAGCATGAAATCTAGGACTGCTTTATAGTGCAGTCCTAAATCCATTGAAGTCAGTGGGATTAGAAAGTGTAACTCTGTTTAGGATTGTATTTGCAGGCCTTTCAGCCTGGCCTTTGGTATGTAATAGCTTCCTTAGGCTTGCCAACCTACAGGTGGTGCCTAGAGAGGTCCTGGAATTACAGCTGTTCTCCAGATGACAGAGATCAGTTCTCCTGGAGAAAATGGCCGCCTTGGAAGGTAGACTGTATGGCATTATACTCCTCTGAGGTCCCTCCCCTCCACAAACCCCACCCTTCTCTGGCTTCATCCCCCCCCATCCCAAATCTGCAAGAATTTCTCAAACCAGTTTTCATATGAAATCTTGAAATCTTTTATGGTTCTGTTTTACCAAGACGGAATCTGAAGCCCATGAGAGGTAAAATATGTATAGTAGAGGAGTCTAGCATTCCTGTGCCCCAAGGCCAACATGAGACGGGACAGGAGCAGTTTACATATCATTGCTCCCGTCTAGTTCCACTAGGGTTGCCGGGTCTGGGTTGGAAAATACCTGGAGACTTTGGGGGTGGATTCGGGAGAGGGCAGGGTTTGGGGAGGGGCCTCAACATGGTACAATCCCATAGAGTCCACCCTTCAAAGCAGCCATTTTCTCCAGGGTAGCTGATCTCTGCCAGCTGGAGATCAGTTGCAAAAGCCAGAAATCTCCAGGCCTCACCTGGAGGCTGGCAACCCTAAGTTCCACCTACACTAGCTCCTAATTAGCTTCGCAGCCCAATTCAAGGTGCTGGTATTGACCTTTAAAACCCTATAAGGCTTAGGACCAGCGTGCCTTAATGGCGGCTTTCTCCCATACGAACCTACCCAATCACTGTGGTCATCTTCAGGGGCCCATCTGGAGTTACAGGGAGGGCAACCTGAGAAAGGGCCTTCTCAGTCATGGCACCAAAATTATAGAATTCCCACCCCAGGGACCTTCCTCTGTCCCTCTCTATCATTGTCTTCCGCCAGTAGGTGAAGATGATATCTGGTTCGTCTGATGTTCCTTCTCTGACCCTCCTTCCTGTGTATGTGTTTGAGTTGTGCATATGCTCTAATTGTGTCTAGGTTTGCCAAGCCCCCGCCAGGGGTGGGGGAACCCCCGCCAAAACGGACCCCAATCCGCCGGCGGGGATCGGGCCGCCGGGGGAAACCCTACCCCCGAAATGGCCGGATCAGGCCCACACCCCCAGTGTGATGACGCCACCCGGAAGTGACGTCATCACGCCAGAGGTGTCACCGGGCGACGCTCTAGCAGTCGCCTAGTGACGCCCCCGGCGTGACGACGTCACTTCCGGGTGGTGTCACAGTGGCGCATGCGCGCTATGCGCACACACAAATGTCCCTGGAGGGGACAAAGAGTCCTCCGCTGCTGACAGTAAGAGACTTGGCAACCCTAATTGTGTCTGTTTTGTTTACTTGTTGCTTTTAGTTTTTATTGTATAATGAACTTCAAAAACTTGTTTTAATGTTTTTGATCATTTGTTACTTTGGAGACGCAAAGACAAGGCAGTGATCCATGAGGGGGAAGGCACCATAAAATGCTTTAAATAAACAAAAAGTGCTTGGGGATAGAAGTTGTGGGAAGATCGACCACAGGTAATGTGCGTGTGTGTGTGTGTGTGGGGAGAATTTCTGTGTTCTTCATAGGGTTGCCAGCTCTGAATTGTGAGATTTTGGAGGTGGAGCCTGAGGAGGGCGAGGCTTGGGGAGACCTCGGTGGGGTGTAATGCCATAGTAGGGTTGACAGCCCCCCCCCCGGCCATTAGCAGAGGATGGGGGGTAGGGTTGCCAGATCCAGGGTGGGAAACTCTTGGACATTTGGGGATGGAGCATGGAGAGGACAGGGACCTCAGCAGGGGACAATGCCATAGAGTCAACCTTCACCCATTGTCCCCAGGGGAGCTGATCTCTTTTACCCAGCGACCAGCTGTAATTCTGGGAGATCTCCAGCCACCACCTGGAGACTGGCAACACTAGTTCTTCATCTGCTTGCCCTTTTTGTTGCTCGAATTGGACTCCTTATCCCCTTTCTTCCTTTATGGCTGTGGCCACACGAGCAGTTTGCTGCGATCTAGCAGCGTTACCTTTGCGGATTCAAAGAGCACCATCAAACGACACCACCTGCCTTCCATGCCCCAGTCATCAGTACCTTGTGTTTCCCCCGCTTTGGAAGCAGGATAATCAGGCACTGGGGAAAGTCCAGTCTTAACGGATGCGAGCACTTCCACTCAGCTTTCACGGACGTCTGAACTCACCTGCTGCGAAAGGAACCCGGAAGGGAAGTCTGAACCCATAGATCCATTTCTGCCACTGGTGTTCTTTGGGGGGAGTTGCTGCCTATATGTGCATGTGCACATGAGCTCATATGCGCATGCACCCGCCTGCATTTTAAAAAATGACCGGGCAGTGCACTCTCTGTAGTTGAGGCGCTGCAGTAATGTGAACGCCTGACCTAGGGTTGCCAAGTCTATCTTCCACCCCCAGCGGGGGACTTTGGGGGCGTTCCTGGAGGGGGTGGGGCATCCCCAACATGATGACGTCACGTTGGGGACGTCTGCCGTCCCACCCACCCGCCCGTGCGCCGGATCTCCAGAAACGGCAGTTCCCTGCAGTTAAAGTAGGCATTTCCCCTTTAAGAGCAGCTGCGTTTCCCTTTTAAGAACGAAGCTGGCTTTTCCCTGCAAGGTTGCGGAGTTCACGCTTGGGATGAAACACGGGTTGCACACATTTAAAGGTAGAGAGATGGGTGGCTGTGGGTGTTGGGGGTGGGGCTTCCCCCACCGGCCATCTGGCCGGCGGCGGGTAGAACCCCCCCAAAACGGGGGACCCCTGGCAAACCGGGGGGTTTGGCAACCCTAGCCTAACCACCAGATGAGTGTGCGGGGAAACCGCCCCAGGGTGTGCTGTCTGGCTGGTCTGCTGCACAACACTTTAAACCAGTGCACTCCAGAAGTGCGCCCAGATCGCGGCAAGCCTCCAGTGTGACCGCAGCCTATGTGTGCTTTAAATGCCATCACATCTGGTTTGGCCCTCTGGCCAAGCCTCTGCCCACTAGTCTGCATTGCTCCTTATCTGTGTTTCATCTCAGTTTTGGAGGAATGTGGTTTAGACAAAGGCTGTAACAAAGTCTTCGCTTCAAAGTAAAGGGGCCTGTCTGGGGAGATAAAGACAGCCTTTCTTCTGACAAAGTTAGTCCTCTTATGGTCGGCCTGTAATCAGCAGTCTGGTTCGCACGTGGGCCTGTCCCCGCGAATGGGAGCCGACCTCGCCTTGCTTGGCTTTTAAAATGTTGCGTGAGGGAGTTAGAATCCCTCTATTTAAACATGTCTAAATTTCCAAGGACTTTGAATCAGACGGCAAGTTACCCGCACGGCCTTTTGGGTTGTCATGTTTGGCTGTACATTATTTATTCTCAGCAGAGTAACACGAGACAACACTGCAGTCCTAGGTTCAACAAGTATAATTTAGGACGGATTTGTTTTTGTAGATGCAAATGCGATTGGGAGGGTTGTAAATCCCAACTAATAGAGCCGCTTTCTGAATTATGGCAGAATACTGTAATCCCCCTAGAGTTCCTTTATCCGTTGTTATCTGCCTTACAGGGGAGACACATTTTTATTATTTCTTTGTGTAGATTAGCTATTCTTTCCCCCACCCCCCAACTGTACTCTGGGAGGTCAAGAGAGCATGATTTTAACACAAACTGGAAAACATCTGAGATTTATCACATATCAGCTAGCAACACCCAAAACATCTGAGATTTATCACATATCAGCCAGCCAGCAACACTATCATGGAGGGTCTTATGGATCTTGGCTGCTGCTCGGGCTGAAGAGTCCCTCAACAGATAGAACTCTCTCCTGCCTTCCCCTCTCCCCTGCAGCCCACAGTCTCCATGACATTCTGTGACGAAGGCCTGGCACGAGGGGAAGGTCTGCAGGAGGAAGGGGGATCGCTGTCCCACAGTTAAAACAAACGGCACACCGTTTCAGGTCAGCTAAAAGATCAGTGGATTACAGGGAGTGGGTCCGTGCTGGTTGTCAGGTTTTGCAAGGATTAAGCAATATGATTTTCTCTGGGGTTAGTGTTGCTATCCTCCAGGTGTTAACTGGAGATAGGATTGCCATCCCCCTGATGGGGGTGGGGGTGAGTCCCCCCCACATCTGGGCCTCCCAATCTGCCACCGTCCAGCTGGCTGGCAGGGGAGCCCCGCCCCTGAGCAGCCCCGTCCATGCCCAGAGGTGACATAATCGCACAGGGGATGCCCTAGCATTTGGGGGAAACTCTATGGTAACCATAGCGTTTCCCCCAAATGCTAGACCGTCCCCCATGTGACTTGCTCATAGAGTTTCCTCCCAAATGCTAGAGCGTCCCCCATGCAACGTTTGCTGTGCGATGACATCATTTCCGGGTGAGGTCATCGGGGCAGGTGTGCAAAGCATGTGCACCAGAAGATTTCAGGAAGAAGACTGGAGCCCTCCACTGGAACGCAGTAAGGACCTGGCAACTCTAGCTGGAGATCTCCTGGGATTACAACTGATTTCCAGGTGATAGAGATTAGTTCACCTGGAGGTAACGACTGCTTTGGAAGGTGGACTCTGTGGCACTGAAGTCTGTTCCCTCCCCAAACCCTGCTCTCCTCAGGCTCCACCCCCAAATCTCCACGTATTTCCTAACCTGGAACTGGCAACCCTATCTGGGGTGGGTCCATGGAGCAAAATGATAAAATAGAAGATGCCACCTGATCTGTCAATATTGAGCATTTTTGCCCTAGAGCTTCTTAATGTCGGCAGTGTGCCTATGCCACAGTTACATGAACTTACCTTTTCCTGCTTGCATGTTTGTGTGTATGTGTGTGGTAGTGTTACCAACTCTGGGTTGGCAAGTTCCTGGGAATTTGGGGGGTGGAACCTGCAGAGGGCAGGGTTGGGGAGGGGAGGGACCTCATAATGCCATAGAGTTCAACCTCCGAAGCAGCTATTTGAAGGGTGAACTCTGTCACCTGGAGATAGTAGTAATAACAAGAGACCTCCAGGTCCCACCTAGTGTGCTTGTAGTCCCAGTGTCCCGGAGGTCAGTTGCTGGAGCCAGAAGACAACTTTGAAGAGCATCAAGTCCTGCTCTTTTGACCTGGCGAGGGCAGATGGGCAGGATTCAGGAATTCTCAGCAGAATGTATCGACTGGAGCGTCGGACTAGGATTTGGGAGACCCCGGTTAGACTCCTCGCTCTGCCACGGTGTCACAACAGGGCCAGTGGGGCAAGGCAGAGAGGGGGAGTTCATAGTCCAGTCCGAGAGTCAAGCCAGAGAGAGAGCAAAATAACCAGAGCAACAGTCCCAATACATAAAGCCAGGCCGTAGTCAGAGCGTTACCGAGAGTCAGAGTCCAGCTTCTGGTCCGAAGGACGAGTTTGCCAGCACGACTAGTCAGCAGTCAGCGACCTATTCAAATAGCTCGCTGGGTTGTTAACTCATTAGTGCCTCATTAGCACTGCCTCGCGAAGTCCTTGATCCCGCTAGAACTCCGGGCTTATTGATCTCCAACCACGCAAGTGTGCCTCTTTGCGTCTGGTTGCCAAGTCCCGGCATCTCCGATCCCTCAGCCGGTCGACCAGTGGCGGAGAATCGGGTGGCGTGCTGCTGGGGCCAGGCACCGCCTGATCGGTTTCAGGTGCAGGCTGTTCTGGAGGCTGGTGCTCATCCTTTTCGGTACTTAGGTTTTGCAAAGACTCCTGTGCCTCCGATGGTGTTACAGGCACGGAGTCCTCAGTTTCAGAGCTCCCAGGCGCCGGGTCGGGGGCAGGCATGACACACAGAAGCTCAGTGGGTGGCCTGGGCCTAGTCATATTCTCTCAGCCTAACATACCTCACATATCGGTGGTTGTGAGGATAAAATGGAGGACGGAATGATTTTGTAAGCCGCTTTGGGTCCCGGTTGGAGAAAAAGCAGGTTATAAATGACAGGTATTTGTCGTAGGTTTAGAAGCTTCAGGGTGCTTGCCAGTCTTGGGCTGATACTGTAAATCACGCTGTTCCCTTCACCACAAGAAAAGGGCACTGAGGCCTGAGCTCAAACAGCGTCCGTGGAGTTTACCTGGTTAGGTTGGAGCTGCAGGCTTTGTGGTTCAAGCCTACGGCATTGTACAATACTCAGGTACCTCCCTTCCCCAGATCCCGCCCTCCCCTGGCTCCGCCCCTAAGCCCTCAGGAATTTCCCAACCTGGAGTGGGCCGACCCTACCGTAGTAGAAGCGCAGAGAAAGCCCATCTTTTTTTCTGTACAGTCACATTTTGTTTTAATAGACGTTGTAACCTGCCAGCTGGCTCAGCTTTTCTATATATATTGAGACTGCTGGAGTTCTTGGAACCAAAGCTAATATTAAACGCTTAGAAAAACTTTAAATATTCGTAAGTTGGCAGGGCTTCCCTTCCCCCCCTTAATGGTGAGTGACCCACAACGTGCTTAGTCATTGTGACAGTCACTTCTGCCTGTTTTAGCATTTGGTTATGTGTAAAGCCAGCCCAGAACCATATGTCCTGCAACCAAGAAGACGGACGATCTCCCCTTGGGCTTTTGGGCAAGCCTGTGTCTGATAGATGTGTGAGTCTGCTCTCACTGGCAACATCCATTTAAGATCGTTTTCTGACCAGGCATTCCCCGTAAAAAGAGTTGACTTTTGGAACACTCTTCCAAACCCTTAGATGGAAAAAAAAAAAAGGATTCCATTAGTTATTTATGAAGTTCTCCCTCGCTCGCTATTTAATTTTTTAAAAGATGGGATCCTGGGTTATTAAGACAATATCTCTCTTTTTTTTAAAATGGGTCTGTCTTCACAGAGGACAGCATCACATTTTCCAGTTGCACAGAAGATTTCATGAAGGGGGAAAAAAAAGTAATTCTAAAATCCTGAGTAGTGGGTAGATGTGAGTCTGGATTTCTCATCCTTCCCACATTGACCTTGAAAGGCCAGTTCTGATTTTACTTTTCTTTCATGCAGATCAATCCCACCATTCAGTCTGGTGTAGGAGCGCGGACTCTCATCTGGGAGAACCAGGTTTGATTCCCCACTCTTCCACATGCAGCTGCTGGCATGACCTTGGGTCAGTCACAAGTTCTCGCAGATCTATTCTCGCACGAGCACTTCTTGGGAGAGCTCTCTGAGCCCCAGGGGAGTGGAAAGGAAAGGGAGATTGTAAGCCACTCTGAGGCTCCTTCGAGTAGTGAAGGGCGGGGTATAAATCCAGTCTTCTCCTCCTCCTCCTTCTTCTTGCCTTTTTTCTGTTTCCATGTGGCAAGAAATTCCTGTAAAGTGTATGTTATTTAAAAATATGCACATCTGCAGCAGAGGGAGTAAATGGTGGTGGGAAAGTGCCGTCAAGTCATAAGAACATAAGAGACGCCAATGTTGGATCAGGCCAAAGGCCCATCCAGTCCAACACTCTGTGTCACACAGTGGCCAGAAATACCAGGTGCCATCAGGAGGTCCACCAGTGGGGCCAGAACATTAGAAGCCCACCCACTGTTGCCCCCCCCCAAGTACCAAGAAGACAGAGCATCACTTGCCCCAGAGTCCCTATCCATACCTTGTGGCTAATAGCCACTGATGGACCTCTGCTCCATATGCTTATCTAATTCCCTTTTGAAGCCATCCATGCTTGTAGCCGCCACCACTTCCTGTGGCAGTGAATTCCAAGTGTTAATCACTCTTTGGGTGAAGAACCAGATCCCGCCCTCCCCTGGCTCCGCCCCTAAGCCCTCAGGAATTTCCCAACCTGGAGTGGGCCGACCCTACCGTAGTAGAAGTGCAGAGAAAGCCCATCTTTTTTTCTGTACAGTCACATTTTGTTTTAATAGACGTTGTAACCTGCCAGCTGGCTCAGCTTTTCTATATATATTGAGACTGCTGGAGTTCTTGGAACCAAAGCTAATATTAAACGCTTAGAAAAACTTTAAATATTCGTAAGTTGGCAGGGCTTCCCTTCCCCCCCTTAATGGTGAGTGACCCACAACGTGCTTAGTCATTGTGACAGTCACTTCTGCCTGTTTTAGCATTTGGTTATGTGTAAAGCCAGCCCAGAACCATATGTCCTGCAACCAAGAAGACGGACGATCTCCCCTTGGGCTTTTGGGCAAGCCTGTGTCTGATAGATGTGTGAGTCTGCTCTCACTGGCAACATCCATTTAAGATCGTTTTCTGACCAGGCATTCCCCGTAAAAAGAGTTGACTTTTGGAACACTCTTCCAAACCCTTAGATGGAAAAAAAAAAAAGGATTCCATTAGTTATTTATGAAGTTCTCCCTCGCTCGCTATTTAATTTTTTAAAAGATGGGATCCTGGGTTATTAAGACAATATCTCTCTTTTTTTTAAAATGGGTCTGTCTTCACAGAGGACAGCATCACATTTTCCAGTTGCACAGAAGATTTCATGAAGGGGGGGAAAAAAGTAATTCTAAAATCCTGAGTAGTGGGTAGATGTGAGTCTGGATTTCTCATCCTTCCCACATTGACCTTGAAAGGCCAGTTCTGATTTTACTTTTCTTTCATGCAGATCAATCCCACCATTCAGTCTGGTGTAGGAGCGCGGACTCTCATCTGGGAGAACCAGGTTTGATTCCCCACTCTTCCACATGCAGCTGCTGGCATGACCTTGGGTCAGTCACAAGTTCTCTCAGATCTATTCTCGCACGAGCACGTTTTGGAAGAGCTCTCTGAGCCCCTGGGGAGTGGAAAGGAAAAGGAGATTGTAAGCCACTCTGAGGCTACTTCGGGTAGTGAAGAGCGGGGTATAAATCCAATCTCCTCCTCCTCCTCCTCCTCCTCCTTCTTGCTTTTTTTCTGTTTCCATGTGGCGAGAAATTCCTGTAAAGTGTATGTTATTTAAAAATATGCACACTATATATAAAGAAGAAAACATGAATGTACCCTCATCTGCAGTGGAGGGAGTAAATGGTGGTGGGAAAGTGCCGTGAGAACATTAGAGACGCTAATGTTGGATCGGGCCAAAGGCCCATCCAGTCCAACACTCTGCATCACACAGTGGCCAGAAATACCAGGTGCCATCAGGAGGTCCACCAGTGGGACCAGGACACTAGAAGCCCTCCCACTGTTCCCCATCCCCCAAGCACCAAGAAGACAGAGCATCACTTGCCACAGAGCCCCTATTTATACCTTGTGGCTAATAGCCACTGATGGACCTCTGCTCCATATGCTTATCTAATTCCCTTTTGAAGCCGTCCATTCTTGTAGCCGCCACCACTTCCTGTGGCAGTGAATTCCACGTGTTAATCACTCTTTGGGTGAAGAAGTACTTCCTCTTATCCGTTCTAACCCGACCGCTCAGCAAAGTCGCAGCTGACTTGTGGCATCCCTGTGGGGTTTTCAAGGCAAGAGACATTCAGAGGTGGTTTGCCATTGCCTGGCTCTGCCTAGCAACCATGGACTTCCTCAGTGGTCTCCCACCCAAATACTACCCTGGGCCGATCCTGTTTAGCTTCAGACATCTGACAAGATCAGGCTAGCCTGGGCCATCCAAGTCAGGGCAGGGAGTAAACACGAAATGTTAAAAACTGTCCCATGTAATACTTATATTCTGATGGACCTCTGAGGTTCTCTTGCTGTTGGTTGTCAGGAGACGTCTAAAAGGGCACACGGTGACACCCACGGAGTAGAGTTGCCAACCTCCAGGTGGTGGCTGGGATTACAATTGAGCTCCAGGCAACAGAGGTCAGTTCACCTGGAGAAAAATGGCCGCTTTGGAACACTGTTCCCGCTGTACAACACTATTCCCGATTGAAGCTCCTCCCTCCCTCAAACCCCGCCCTTCACAGGCCCCGCCCCCCCAATCTCCAAGAATTTCCCGGCCTAGAGCTGGAAACTCTCCCGTGGAAGCAACCAGGGGTCATTTCGTAGAAAAAGAGCTGCAGGAGCTCATTAGCATAACTTATTAGCATATGCCACACCCCCTGACATCACTGGAAGTGTGCACCAGCCCCTCTGACAGGCAGAAGCACCTGGGATCCATTCGTCCCCCCCTCTCCCTTCCCTTCGCCTCCAAGTCGGGCGAAGGAAAAGGGGAGGGGGAGGATCTCAGGCGCTTCTGCCTGACAGAGGTGCTGGCGTGCCCACAGCCAGCCTGGGTGAATTATAGAATCATAGAGTGGGAAGGGACCTCCAGGGTCATCTAG
>NW_015164206.1:713291-714266 GCF_001447785.1 Gekko japonicus
ACCGCCGAGAACAGCGACGGCGGCCATAACTTTTTAAAGAGCCTCTCCCGAGAGCTGGGGGAGCCAGAATGACCTCTCACGTGTGTGTGTGCCCGCCCCCTGGGCTCCTGACTGGCGGAGCGGTGCTCCGGTGCGCTCCGGCAGGAACTGTGGCCTGGAAGCAACCATTCTTAGGTGTGCTGTGTGACGAAATGCTTTCCTGTAGGTTTTGGTGAAGTTAGGGCTGAGTTTCGTGACAGGAACACTCCTTGTATGAAATCCGTACCTTCTAGTTTTGGGTGCCCGAGGCCTTCTTGGCTGCCTTAAGGCATTTACAAACACTACAGTGAAGGCTGGTTGTAAAACCGTCGACCAGAACGCAACCCAGAGCCACCTCCACGTGTCAGCGAGTTCAGCATTAATGAAGATGAAATGTTGTTTCCCTAAGATGGAAAGCTTGTTTGAAACTAGATAAAACGAAGCCCTGCGGGTCTTCCCAGGTGATACTTGCAAAAGAATGTTTTCACATTTTGTAAGGATGCCAGCCTCCAGCTGGGACCTGGAGATCTCTTGGAATTACCTCAGAACTCTGGACTACGGGGATCAGTTCCCCTGGAAAAGTGGCTGCTCTGGAGGGTGGTCTCTGTGACATTACACCCTGTTGAGAACCCTTCCCATCTATATATCTAATAGCGAAAGGGGCCCCCTGTGTGCGGATACCTAAATCCGCGCATCGGGGGCACCTGGGGGGAGGGAGATATTTGTGCACACTTGGGGTAGTCCCCAGGTGTGCACAAAAATCTAAAAACACGGAAAAAATACCGGGGGATACTTAAATCCCCCCAAAAGTGACAGCGCGTCCCCTGCGCATGCGCAGGGAATGCTCTGCGAATTCCCTCGCCGCCGCTGCCGCCGCTTTGAAGCCGGGGGGGAGACAGCAGCGAGACCCGAGCGGCAAGCTGCTCGGGCCTCGCTTCGGAGGCGGCGGGTGGAGGG
>NW_015164206.1:714731-721808 GCF_001447785.1 Gekko japonicus
TCCTGCCACACAGAGAGGCACTCTGGTACCTGCAGTTCTATTTGTTGTTCAGTCGCACAGTCGAGTCCGACTCTTCGCGACCCCATGGACCAGATCATGCCAGGCCTTCTGGTCTTCCGCCGTCCTCTGAAGTTGGCTCAATTTCATGTTCGTTGTGTCGATGACACTGTCCAACCATCTCATCCTTTGCCGTCCCCTTCTTCTTTGACCTTCAATCTTTCCCAGCATCAGGGTCTTCTCCAGTGAGTGCTCCCTTCTCATTTGGTGGCCAAAGGATTTGAGCTTCAGTTTCATTATCTGGCCTTCCAGGGAACAGTCAGGGTTGATTTCTTTTAGGATTGACTGATTTGATCTTCTTGCAGTCCAAGGGACTCTCAAGAGTCTTCTCCAGCACCATAGTTTGATACAGTTCCATACAGTGAAATATTCTATCTCCATATTAATCAGGCTTAACAGTCGTCGAAAGCCGGTATAATGTAGCGGTTACAGTGACAGATCTGGACCTGGGAGAGCTAAATTCAAATCCCTACTCAGCTAGGAAGCTTGCTGAGTGACCTTGGGCCAGTCACTCGTCTGTCTCAGTCTCCCTCACAGTTGAGTTACCGACCTCCAGATGGTGGCTGGAGATCCCCTGGGATTACAACCGGCCAACAGAGACACATTCCCCTGAAGAAAATGGCTGCTTTGGAAGGTGGACCCTTAGGGCATTATACCTCACTGAAGGTCCTCTCCTCCCCAAGCCCCACCCTCTTCAGGCTCCACCCCCCAAATCTCCAGATATTTCCCAACCTGGAGCTGGGAACCCTGTCTCACAGGGACCTTGTTTTGGGGAGAAATTAGCCTGCCCAGATCCTCCTTTGGAGGACGGGTGGGATAAGAATGTATGGACAGATCAGCAGAAGCTGCTGAGAGAGGACCATGAGCGATTGTCTTGCTAGTTAGGGGGATCAGGCAAGCTGATGATTGTAGGGAGAGGACCCCCCCCCCCAGTATCCATATATATGAACTCCATTTACATCCAATCTAATGATACTCTATACCACTTCTCAAAGTAGATTAAATAGGGTTGCCAACTTTTAGACCGGTATGTTCAGCTGTCCCTTTACTAATCAGTTTGATCCACAGCAATTTCCAGGTGGTATTGAGGGTGGAGAATGTCCTCAAATTGCAGCCAACTTATGGCGACACTGGCCCCGTTCACATGGAGAAGTTGCCGTGCTAAAGACACGAATGACAGGCGGATTTTCAGTGCGCGATCACACCGCAACATCTGGGAAGTGTAGTGTACCCGTGGCTAACCTGTGGCTTCCCAATGAAGATGCGGAGTAAAAAACTATTGCAGAAAGTGCACTAATTTCTGGAAATCACGGGGCAGGGGTGGGCGTCTGATCCCGTTTCCGCTTGAATCCCGTGGCATCTGGCGCCTGTCCATGTCCCGTCGCAAACCGGATTTTTTTTTTTAGTCTCCACAGGATGCGCACAAACACCCAACAGTACATGCGCAAACGTCGGTGAGGGGGGGAAATTCCCGTTGCCACGGAAGCAGCGCCTAGCAATTGCCGGTGTGATCACGCTGCACCGGTTATTTGCCGCGCTTCAGGATAGCTGTGTGATTGGCACCTAACGGCCTAACCATGGGAACTCGACGGGATGTGTGATCGGGCTGCCGTGCTTTACTTTGCTCCGGGGCAAACAGCCACGTTCCCCCCTCCCCGCATGTTCTGGCCCATGTGACTGGGGCCACTGTAGAGTTTTCAAGGCCAGAGATGTTCAGAGGTGGTTTGTGCAAAAATCACCTTTGCTCATATTTCGCCTGGAAAACCCCATCAAGGGTTGGCAGGAGTACGTTCAGACTCGACAGCACTTAATTAACACCATCTAGGCCATGACCTGGATGGCCCAGGCTAGCCCAATCTCGTCAGATCTTGGAAGCACGAGAGCCAGCCCAGCGTGGTGTAGTGGTTAAGAATGTCGGACTCTAATGTGGAGAACTGGGTTCGATTCCGCACTCCTCCCCATGAAGCCTGCTGGGTGACCTTGGGTCAGTCACAACTCTCAGAGTTCTCTCAGCTTCCCCCCCCCCAATAAGTCTGTCTCACCACCTAGTGGTCTATAACGCTAAAAGAGTTAGAACTTAAGGCTGCCAGACAATCTTAGGATCTCCTGACTATACCACAAACCATGCCATGCGATAATTACTATTATTTAATTATTTTGAGCATCCTGAGTGGTCCTGCTTAGCCTGGACTTATCAGAACTCGGAAGCTAAGCAGGGTTGGCTACGGTTAGTACTTGGATGGGAGACCACCAGGGGGGACTGGGGGTGCTACGAGGAGGAAGACAATGGTAAACCCCCTCTGTTCATCTCGCGCCTTGGACCCCCTTGAAGGGGATCTCAGGACGTGGGTCGCAATTTCACCGCATCTAATTATTATTGTGATCGCAAGGAGCTTTGTCCCCCATTATTAGTAATCATCTTAATTCAGAATTTCTCATCAGAATATTTTAAGGTGCCTTCGCTACATTGCACATAAATTGCACATTATTTCTCGGTCAAATGTATAATTTAAAAGATGTATTCCAGAAAGCGTGCAGGCTTTTCAGCATGTTTCCTGGTGGAATTTTACCTGTTGCATTTCCTGGCTTTTTTGGGAGGTTATTTTTCTAGCCCATGAACTTCAATGCTTCGTTCAGCTTGGGGTTTTGCAAGGTTGGAGGTAAAGAGAGTGAGAGAGAGACGGAGGGTGTGAGCTGAGTGATAAAGGGGATCATAAAATCAACTCGTTCTCAGGTGATTAAGGCCTGGATGTTGCATTTTAATTAAAAACCCAGGAGCATGTTTAGCACTGCAGTGGGAGAGGAGTGTTGAGCAAGATGGCAAACGCATTATGCAGTACAACAAAGAGGGGTCCGGCCAGTTTTCTGCCAGCGGTGCAGTGTTATTGCTTGGGGACAGGGGGCAGAGCTTACTATAAGCTCCACCCACTTGACAAGGCATCATGATGACATAATCATGGGCGTGTCTTGCCTAAATTTATCATGGCGGCTTCAAAGCCAGGCCCCGATTTAGCCAGTCATTGGACAAAAGTGGTTGGTAATTTTAATTAATTGAACGAAGCTGAACTGAGCTGAGAGACGGTCGGAGGGGGGGGATAACGGGGAGGTTGGAGCTTCATTACTGGAATAAACAGCAGAAAAGGCATCCCAAAGGGAAAAATAAGCTTGATGATGGGAAATCCTGCTGTTTTCTGCATTCCAAATTGTATGCTGGACCCAGATTAGGGTTGCCAGCCTCCAGGTGAGACCTGGAGATCCCCCAGAATTACAGCTCATCTCCAGACTACGGAGATCAGTTCCCATGAGAAAAAATGGGTGCTTTGGAGGGGGGACTCTATGACATTGTACCTCACAAAGGTCCCTGTCTTCCCCAGGCTCTATCCCCAAATCTCCAGGAATTCCATGAAGCTAGGAACCCTATGCCCCCCACCCTAACCCTAACCCTAACCCTAACCCTAGGGTTGCTAAATCGTAATTACTCACCGGCGGGGAAGTGTTCGCTGGGTCCAGGAGCTGGCTGCGGGTCCCCCCCCCTGACGATCTGGTGACGCAGCTTTGGGGGGCGGAGTTCCCCCCGGACCCCGATTCCGCCGTGGCGGAAATCGGGCCTTCAAAGCAGGGGGAAATCCGCCCCCCAGGGGGGATTTGGCAGCCCTATACGGTATAGAGGGAGGGAACTTTCACTTTTTTACTTTCACTTTTCACACAGCTTTGCTATCGGAAGCAGCTAATTGATCTGGAGGAGAGGATATAGCACCCATAGGGTTGCCAGCTCCCAACTGGAAAATACCTGGAGATTTGGGGGTGGAGCTTGGAGAGGATGGTGGGAGTTCAATGAGTTATAATGCCATAGAATTCATCTTCCAGAGCAGCCATTTTCTCTGGGTGAACTGTTCTCTGGGGGTCAGTTGTAATAGTGGGAGATGTCCAGCCACTACCTGGAGGTTGGCAACATAATATGGCACCTGTATTCCTCCCCCCTCCCGCAGATAGCAGCCTGTTTTTTTGTGTGGGGGGGTGATCAATGATTAGAGTTGTCAGGTTTTACCTTCTTCCCAGCAGGGGGACCTTTGGGCCTTACCGGGATCAAAGTATGTGCAGCATGATGATGTCATCATGCTGCCGATGTCATGTGGTGACGCTTTAGTTTTTTGACAAAACTCCATGGTTTGAGCCCAAATTTACCATAGAGTTTTGCCCCAAAAGTAGAGTGTCACTGCAAGACGCCCGTGCAATGACTGCACTTCCAGGTGACATCATCGCTCCACGTTTCGGGGCATTTGCGGGCAGGGAGGAGCCCACCGAAACAGGGGAACCCCCTCCAGACCAGGGGGCTGTCTACTCTAGCAATGATTGAGACAGAAAGAACAACATGGTAGGGAGAAAAGCTGAATTCTCCCTCCCCTTTTAAAAACAGCAGGAAATTGTCATTATCAAACAGTTTAAAAGCCTGCAGGAGGTCAATAATTATAAAAAAAGAAATAGCGTGTATGTGTAATATTTGTTGCTGTTGCTTTGGTGGCATTGGGCAAAATGTACAGTGCTGAGGGAGCGGCAGACGCTACCCACGATGCTGCCTGATGTCCCACATTAATGGGACTTCAACAATGCCATCCTATGCTCCAGTCTGAGCCCGCTGATTTTAACAGAGACTGGAGGGATTCTGCGTAGGATTTTGCGCTGCAAAAGAGAGAATCAGCTCCTGCCCCGCAAGAGATTACACTAATCTTTCTGCTCCCTCACAATTCCTTGGATGTTTTGCCCAAGCAGGGATTTCCTCATTGGTCTGTCATTTTAAAATAAAAGTCTTTTAAGACAGTTTCCAGAAAGCAAAAAAGTTATTCTAAAATATTATTAAATATACGATTAAGTAAAATAAATACACAACTTAGCAAAAGGAAATAAAAGTAACTGGTCAGCAGTCAAGTGGCCTCTAAAGCCAAACAAAAGAATTTTAAAAGTCAGTAAAGCATGAAAGAACAGAATGGCTTCAGCCACATAAAATGTCTTTCGATTGCATTTTAGAGTTGAAATGGTAGCTTTCGATGACATTCGTTTCAATGGGAGTAGTTTTCCCCATGGCATATTCTGGACCTAGGCCACTGATGACTTTACGAATTAACAACATTCGCTTTAAACTGTGCCCAGAAGCGAATCAGAAGTCAGTCCAGGTTTTTTTTTTAAGACAGGTGTGATCTGTTTCATCCCGTTTGTTCTCTCTAGCGAAAGGGCAGCATGTTTTGAACTGGCCAAAGTTTCCCAGAACGGTCTTCAAAGGGAGCCCCATGTCGAGCTCCTTGGAACCGAATGGTCTTAAGTATTTATAGTTTTCCCAGGGAGGACCCTGGCCTTGAAAGTTTTTCAAGGCACATGGTCAGATGAATGAAAGGAATGGACCGAATTAAAACAAAAACTGCATGTTCACATGACCTAATGTGTTTGTTTTGCCCCGGAGACTGTTCCATTCGGGAAGAAGCAAGCTGTTTGAGATGCATCCTTAAAAGAAAAGATGGTGCAGTGAACCTAAAAACATCGCCAAGATGAGAGTGAGGACTGCAGATGTCAGTTACATGGGAGGAACGTGGAGGAAATAATCAGTACGGTCCTAAACAGAGTTACCCCTTCTAAGACCATTGATTTCAGCCAACTTAGAAGGGTGTAACTCCCCTTAGGATTTCATTGAACAGGTGTTCTCCCCCCGCACACACACAATTACTGTGCATGGGGAAGAACTTCTGCCCTTCCGTGCTACAGACACACAGGGAGTTTTCCCTCTTCTTTTCATATTTCTTTTGTATATTTGAACATTCAATAACGTTCAATAACAGAGGCGTAACATCCAGATCGCAAGATGTCATTGCATTGGTCACTGCATTGGTCAGGCCGCACCTGGAGTATTGTGTGCAGTTCTGGAAGCCTCACTTCAAAAATGATGTGGACAGAACGGAGCGGGTGCAGAGGAGAGCAACGGGGATGATGGGGGGCCTGGAGACCAAGCCCTCAGAGGAAAGGCTGCTGAGGGACCTGGGAATGTTCAGTCTGGTTGAGGGGGGACAGGATGGCTCTCTTTAAGTATTTACTTAGAGGAGGGCAGGGAGCTGTTCCTGTTGGCAGCAGAGGACAGGACTTGCAATCATGGGTTTAAATTAAGGGCAGGAAGGTACCGGCTGGATCTTAGGAAAAACCTTTACAGTAAGAGTTGTGCAACAGTGGAATCAGCTGCCTCGGGAGGTGGTGAGCTCCCCCTCACTGGCAGTCTTTAAACACTGGCTGGACAAATACTTTTCAGGGATTCTCTAGGCCAGGGGTGGCCAAAGTGCAGCTTGGGAGCCACGTGTGCTCTTTTACACAGTCTAATTTAATGTTAACGAAAACCAAGTTTGCATATTTTTCAATAAAAACGTGACTGCAGCTCGGGAGCCACGTCTGCTCTTTTACACAGTCTAATTTTATGTTAACGAAAAGCAAGTTTGCATATTTTTCAATAAAAACGTGTGTATGATATTTGTACATGTCTTGCGGCTCTCAAACGTCTGATGTTTATTCTGTGTGGCTCTTAACGTTAAGCAGGTTTGGCCACCCCTGCTCTAGGCTGATCCTGCACTGAGCAGGGGGCTGGACTAGATGGTCTGTATGGCCCCCTTCCAACTCTGTGATTCTATGATTATTAATAGGAAAAAAAGAACATGCAAGAAAGCTCAGCGATGGAAGAACTTTGCTTGTGGGGTGGCTGTCTGTGGTGTGGTGTTCAGAGCAGAAAGACTCTGCCTACCCAACAGATGTAAAAACTGGATTAATAGTAATTTCCCCCTCCCAGAGTTTCTAGTTCTGTGATCATGGATGGGCTAGAGATCAACACCTTTACGAAACTACAGTCTCTGGGGTTCTTCGAAGGCATCCATGACAGTTAAAAGTGGTATAAACTTTGTGGCAGAACAGTCCTGCACTGACCTGCGGGCCCTATTCTGCTGTGCCCTCTGAGCCATCTTGCCCGGTCTTTCCTAGCCACTGGCAACGGTG
>NW_015164206.1:722335-760393 GCF_001447785.1 Gekko japonicus
GAGTATCGTGTGTGCACACACTTTCTAGAATCCTAACTATGGCCACAAATTCAGGGGGATGGGAACCCTACCAGATACCCTCCGAAGGCTTTTTTCCGCAGATGTTCTTGCTTCTCCTTCCATCTTTTTTTTTTTCCAGGCGGTCACCTCCCTCTTTGCGCAGTTCTTTCTTAGAGGGGGGGGTTCAGTTAGCTGGCTTCCACAGTGGCCCCTGCTGGCTCATCGGGCTTGCTGCACGCAGGCGATGGGGATTACGTCCTTCCGGCTCCAATCTCTCCAATGATGCCGCGCCGCTGCTGACCTCCGACCAGTCGTTGTTCCGGGGGGCTGTCCCTTCGCCGCTGCTTCTGCCGCTGTTTTGCCGCCATTGTTGTTACCAGTGCAGCTATTTTCTCTCTGGAGCCACAGTTCTTCTGCTTCTTCTAGGGGAGGGTACCCCCCCTGACCGACTAAGGCCAGGTACCCATTTATCTACTCGCCATATAGGGCTTTCAAACAGCTGGGTTGGCTGAAGCTGGGACTAAGGTCGGGAGCTCACCCCAACCGTGGTGGGATTCGAACAGCCAGACAGCAGTTCGAGATAGTTACACTTTGCAGGTGTTAATCACCTGCGCCACCACTCCCTCCTTTCTAGCACCATAAGCCCTCCTACTCTCTCTTCCCTGCTAGATACCACCTGACCTACCACCTGTGTGTGCGCGTGCACGTGTGCATGTGTAATACTTGGACATCTTGTTGTGTCCACCAGGCCTACCATTTGCATTTCTAAAAGCATAGTGGATAAACCTAGCCAGCAATTGACCCCCCTCCCCCTACTCTGCCAAGAGAGTGAAAAACCTTTTAAAACTCAAGGGGAAGGTCAGTCCAAACTTCCAAAGAAAAGTGCATTTCTTCACAAACCTGATACAAACCTGTAGTCATAGATATGCCAGTGTATATCCTGTCTGTATCTGGTAGTCCAAAACGCAGTGCTGATAAGTCCTTCTGTTGCTTGCTTCACACGTTCTCCTCTCTCTATGTTCCGCCGCATTTGAATCCCACCCTTTCTCCTAGGAGCTTGGGGTATCCATGGTTCCCCCTTCATCCCCTTCATACTCACAACTGATAGTTACACTGGTATAGTAAACCAGGAACCTGTATCAATTTGGCAGAGCTTTTCAGCCACTGCACACTGTTAAACGTAATCTCAGGGTACAATCGGGCTGACAAGTTGCAGTTCCTGTACTGATGCAATGGGAGAGGTTGCCAGCAATGCATGTGCCACCCCATTCTCTTTCAGCTTCCTTTCCCAGCCACTGTGGGACAGAATTAAAGTCTTCAGCAAACAGGAGAGAGCAATGCAATTTCGGAAGATGCAAGAATCCCTCTGGAGGCAGCCTCCTCTCTTGGTGCAATGGAACAGTTCTTTAGGGCTATTTCTACACAAGGGGAGCATGGTATGTGTACAGCCAATGCAACAGGAGCAGCAAACGGAATGAGAATGGTTTTGGCTTACTGCCCTCCACCCACAGCTATCCTGTAGTTTCCTTTAATCCGGTTTACTAGGGGGATAATGCAGGGGTACCATGAGTCATGCCAGGATTGGACACAATATTGTGTGGATGCTTGCAAATACAGCAGTGGCTTCCCCCTGTCTGCAGAGGGTAAAATCCCTATGTGGGGCTACTCTGGGTTGTGAACCTGGCAACCATCGTGTAAAAAGGTACGCTCTAATTCTATTAAGATCAAAGTAGCTAAGGCTGAAATCTACAGCCTCCTGGCTCACATGCAAAGATGAAAGCCTGCCTTGGCTGAATCCACATGGAGGTGTCCCTCCCCCTTTCATCAACTCTAGCTGTGCACATTTTGGTTTGTTTGTGTCCACATGATGTCATCATTTCTGCTCAATTGTGAACAGCCCATTTTATCCGCCAAAAATTCTGCCTTTTTAAACCTGTAGAAACTTGACCTTTGACAGGCTGGTGTTGTCAGGATGATCTTTTGTGTGTGTGCCTGGAAGGGGAAGTATGCCTTCTGTTTGAATGAAAGAAACGCCTCCTTTTCACCCTTCCTCTGCACTGCCTTGGTGTCCTTGCTGACACCAATAAAATCAAGATTTTTGCTGGGGGGGGGAGTGGTCAGGGCAGAATCCTATTTCTATTACTACACTTAAAAAGTGGCATTTCCCCCCTCTGCTTTCTGGATTAGTATTGGAAAAGCTCTCGAAGTCAATCTTTTCAATGTAGATGATTGCAATGAGACACCCAATACCTTCCAGCAATTAGCATTCCCTTCTCGTGGAGCAGCTCTATGCAAATGCATTTTAAAAATGTATAACGTTGCATTATTCAGCAGTGCTGTGCATGCCCCCATTTTTTTTTAATAAAGTTAGGTGGAGAATCATGACGGTACCGTGATAACAGCAGGGCAGGGGGAATAATGCAGCTGGAGTGAAAGGGAAACCACAGCTACCAAGGGTGAAAAAAACAATTGCCCTATGTCGTGTGGAATCTCTGTTGCAAGTGCAAACTGAGCAACAGTTGTGCTGGCAACATGATCGTCATGGACCCCCTTCCCCATGGGAAACCAGCCCTTTAGTGAAAGAATTGGCATCATATGTGATAATAGGGTGAGCGCAGGGTAGCCAACTGCTCTCGGCTCTTTCTTCGCTCTTGCAAGCCTCGCGCCTGCATGAAACAAGTCTAAAGTACAGCCAATATCTCTTTCACTTCCAAATGTTTCTGAACAGAGTTTGATAGAAAACAGATTTGTTTTCTTTCATGATGGCCTAAGAATCGCTAATTCTTCTAGATATTACAGGAGAATGCTTGACATAGCTGTAGATGGAGGGTGCCAGTTTAAACAACGTGCTGCTAGTTTGTTCCACTTTTCAAAAGCCGAGAGAGAGAGAGAAATTGGAAAACTCTTCTTTCTTCTCTGGGGTTGCTTGCTTGTGGCCCAGCGAATGCCATAACATACACACAACTGAAGCTAAGCATTCTGTATTCACAAGGGGTCCCATTCCACTTGGAACAAAACATTCCACCTTCTAGAGGAGGGCTGCGTATAAGAACATAGCAAAGCATCAGTCTTACCCCAGTCTCATGTTTCCAACAGTTGGGCCTGACATACACCTAAGCAACCATAGGCTGGGTCTGCAGCAACCTGTACTGCAATCTGGAATGTTAATAAGAACATAAGAGACGCCAATGTTGGATCAGGCCAAAGGCCCATCCAGTCCAACACTCTGTGTCACACAGTGGCCAGAAATACCAGTGCCATCAGGAGGTCCACCAGTGGGGCCAGGACATTAGAAGCTCTCTCACTGTTGACCCCCCCTAGCACCAAGAAGACAGAGCATCACTTGCCCCAGAGCCCCTATCTATACCTTGTGGCTAATAGCCACTGATGGACCTCTGCTCCATATGCTTATCTAATTCCCTTTTGAAGCCGTCCATGCTTGTAGCCGTCACCACTTCCTGTGGCAGCGAATTCCATGTGTTAATCACTCTTTGGGTGAAGACGTACTTCCTTTTATCCGTTCTAACCCGACCGCTCAGCAATTTCATGGAGTGCCCACAAGTTCTTGTATTGTGAGAAAGGGAGAAAAGTACCTCTTTCTCTACCTGCTCTATCCCATGCATAATCTTATAAACCTCAATCATGTCACCCCTCAGTCGTCATTTCTCCAAGCTAAAGAGCCCTAAGCACCTTAACCTTTCCTCATAGGGAAAGTGTTCCAACCCTTTTATCATTCGAGTTGCCCTTTTCTGCACTTTTCCCAAAGCTATAATATCCTTTTTAAGGTGTGGTGCACACAGTATTCCAAATGAGATCTCACCATTGATTTATATAGGGCCATTATGATATGGCTGATCTGTTTTCAATCCAAATAAGGTTTGGATTGACCTCCAGATGACAGAGATCATTTCCTGTAGAGAAAATGGCTGATTTGGAGTGTGGGTTCTATGGCGTAAGACCCAGCTGAGGCCCCCCTCCCCCAAACCCTGCCCCCCCAGGCTTCACCCCCAAATGTCTAGGAATTCTACAACCTCAAGTTGGCAACTCTGTTTGCAAATACATATTTTTCATTGCCTCTGTTAAAGCAGATGTTGTCTAAAGCTTCATGCACTGTGCTGTTTGCATCTGTACTTTCTCCAGATTCTTCTCATAGCTAATGTGTAATTCTTAAACTTTGCTTTGTTTGTTTATTTATGGAATTTATACCCCACCTCTCCGGAGACCTGCTTGAGGGGGGTCACATGTAAAAACAATACCATAAAACCATCAAAAACATAAATTATTGGTATTTGAAAACAAGCCATTAAGACATGCTGAGATCCTAAACTATGTCAAGTTTAAGAGGCCCGATAGCATCACACCCTAAATAGTAATTTAGACATTTTGGGGTAATTTATATGTATTTAGAGGCTTCTCCTAATCTGAGGCTCTGAACTGTAGTTTACTTAGCATGTGGATCAATCCAGCTGTGTTGCACCAAACCTCATGTCTGAGCTTTACTCCAGCAACATACTTAATTACTGTGCTGGGCATGGTATGAATGCCACACAAACCGGATGAACTGCTCTGAAATGTCTGGTCCCAAATGACAATGTGTGCTTTCATGTATAATCAAGATGGAAATCTGGATATTCAACACTGGATATGTCATTTGCGTATTCTTGCCACACGCATGATAATATTGTGGTATATTAATGGCATGGGAAAGGAAAAATTGTTGGGAAAAGATGGGCATTGTTTATAATTTTCTTTCTGCTTTGAAGGAAATTGTCCCTCCTTCAGTTTCCCGTTAGCATCGGGTAATAACATTATCTTGCAATATACAATTCTGGGAAAGCTAATAAAAAACCCCACTCTGCTTACTCGGGGGGGACGGGACACCTTGGATCAGTCACTGCTACTTAGCCTACCATAGCTCATAGGATTATTAATAGGGTTACCAACCTCCAGGTGGTGGCTGGAGGAAACGGCCTCTTTGGAAGGTGGACTCTATGGCATTATGCCCCACCGAAGCCCCTCCCTTTTCCAAACCCCACCCTCCTCAAGCTCCACCCCCAAAATCTCCAGGTATTTCCCAACCCAGTGCTGGCAACCCTAATTGTTATGAGGATAAAACAGGGAGGGAGAGAGCTGTGTTTGCCACCATGGTTTCCTGGGAAGAAGGCTGTGATAAAAATGTATTAAATAAATAAGGTTAATAACATTATTGCACAAAATAAATATTAATTGTTATCTAATGAATGGGCCCTGTTCTTGCATCTGCAGCCTGGTATAACTACACCTGAGCAGATCTGCTCCTGGTTGGGTTGCCAACCTCCAGGTTGGGGGCTAGAGATCTCCTGGAATTCCAATAGATTTCCAGACTGCATAAACCACTTATTTGTTTTTTTAAATTATTATTATTTAAGGCATTTATTCCATTTTGTCTTCCAACTGGAGCCAGGCTGAGCTGAGCAAGACTCAAGCAAGATGTTTCAGATCGGGGTTGCTAAACCTCCAGATCTCCCGGAATGACAACTGATTTCCAGACGACATAGATCCCGTGGCTGTTTTGGAGGATGAACTCTATGGTGTTGTCCCTAAACCCCACCCTCCCCTAATGATTTTGGGGTGGAGTTTGGGGAGGGTGGAGTTTGGGGAAGGGCAGGGTCTCAGCAGGGTATAATAACATAGAGTCCACCCTCCAAAGCAAGCTTTTTCTCCAGAGGAACTGATCCCTCTACCTTAAGGAGTCTCAAATTGGTTTACAATTGCCTTCCCTTCCTCTCCCCACCACAGGTGGGGCTGAGAGAGTTCTGAGGGAACTGTGACTGGCCCAAGGCCACCCAGCAAGCTTCATGCGGAGGAGTGAGGAATCAAACCCTGTTCTCCAGATTAGGGTCCACGGCTCTGGCTCGCGCTGGATAGAGAAGTATAATTGCCAGATCCAGGTTAGGATGCTCGTGGGGATTTGGGGGTGGAGCCTGGGGAGGACAAGGACCTCAGTGGGGTACAGTGCCGTACAGCCCACCCTCCAAAGCATCCATTTTCTCCAGTTGAACTCATCTCTGTTGTCCGGAGAGGAGCTGTGATTTTGGGGGGCGGGGGAGCTCCAGGTCCCACTTGGGGGCTGTCATCCCTATCAGACACAAATGTGTCCCCCCTCCGCTAGAGGCTGCCCCTCAAATGTTAAGGAACACCAAGGGAGGTGTGCCCCCTCCCTTTCATCCCTCCCCCCCCCAGTTACAAACAGTGCAAATAAACCCTACTAAAAATCTCTTATTAAAAACCGGACAACTTGAACCAAGTCACGGACGCACGTTCTGCTCTTGTCTCTTTTCAAAAGCGCAATTCGTTCAGAAAATTGTGTCTCTCCCCCCCCCTCCTCCTTGCAAACGCCTGCACTTGGACTAAGGAGTTGGAAATTTTTAGGAGGAGGAGGGGGGAAAGAAATGAAAGCACCCAGAGAGCGCGGCAGCGTCTAGGCTAGAATTCCAGAGGAAGTTGAGGGCCTCCAGGAAGCAGTCTTGGACTAGGCCTTAAATGCCAGATGCCAGGCAGAGTTTAACTAACCACTGACAGCTTTGTAAACAAAGCCGGGGACAAAAAGAGAACAGCTTTCCCTTTTCTGGTAGTCATTTTTAGTTTAGGGGGCCTTGCGGGAGTATTCTCCTATATTTGTCTCGATGGGATATAAACCAAAGGCTGAAAGAAGTCTGCATATGAAGGGACTATAAAAAGGGGGAGCAAATATTTTATGGAGTAAATCATCGGGAAGAAGGTAGGTGCACGGTTAAATTGCGGAGATGAAGCTACCCACCTTCCCCCCCTCCCTCCGAAAAAAATACCCCTTCTGCTTGGCTTTGCGAAACCGGATTGAAAACAGGAATCCCCTTTTGCTAAACGATATTTTAAAACTCCCGAGTTATTCCCCCCCCCCTTCCACACCACCTTTGGTCTTTCCAAGTTGCCTCTTTTTATCTTTGGTGTCAGTGAGGTAAAATATCTTTCGGGTCCTGAGAACATTTGGCCTGGGAGAAGCTACATTAGAAAAGAAATTGCAGATCCTGCTAATTATTTTTGCTATGCCTGCAAAGGACCTGTTGTGCAATGAATTTGTATCCGAGTTCTTGTAATCCAGTTAATGTTAACAAATATGCCCCGTTCGTATTCCTTAGAACTGTGATGAATGACCATGTATGCACTGTTTTGCTAATATGAAGGCAATGTTAGTGGAAATTCAATAATAGTGGGGTTGTTTAACCCAAATATGTGACTAACAGGCATAATATGGTACAATAGAATGTGTTGTCTTTGCTTCAGCCTGAGGAGCCAAATTCCAAAATGGACTGAATTTACCACACTGGGCATTTAATGAATCTTCTTTATTTCAGCAACTTGGTGGGGGGGGGGGTTGGAAGCATATTGTGAAGGGGGTGGGTGAGTGGGGGAAGGAGAATAGAACCTGGAGCTGAAGATACAAGTCAAAAGGAAACTTAAATTTTGGCCCGGTTAATTGAAGGCATCCTTAACCTCCCAGTTTAGTTCTAAACTGTTTCCTTCTTTCCTTCCCCCCCACCCCCATTTAAAGTTCTGCCTGTTTGAGAGGCTTTATCGGAGCTTGAATACGAGCCATGGACGACTTCGAACGTCGCAGAGAGCTCAGGAGGCAGAAACGAGAGGAGATGCGTCTGGAAGCGGAGAGGTGAGTAATTTTATTTTGGAAATTCTGTCTGCGGTTTGATTTCCCTCCCCCTGTTAATTAGCATTGTCTTTGAGACTTCCTCTGGTTAAATGTATGGAGAAGAGCCTCCGTTCGACAGACCTTGCTTCCCACATTGTTTACAAAATCGGGAATCTGGAATGTTGGTGACATATAAGTGAACTCAACGCCATCATGACCACTAGGCCTTCCTGGAAACTGCAGTTGCCACCAGTTGTGTCTTGGGGAAGCGAAGGGTGGGAATGACTGAACTGAAAAGAGAAAGACAGTTACGAATCCTGTTGGGGATGTTTATATGCCTTTATTAGAAGGGAACTGGAGAAGCTGAAATAGCCGTGTTTAAAATGTCTAATTACTGTCATGTAGGAGCATTTGTGTTTGAGAGTCTAAGACTAAATTACAGGGTGTTTGAGCTGGAGCTGGTTGGGAACGTTTTTTTTTTTTAATGGGTTCTAACAGTATATTATGGAACAGTAAATACCCGCACTTATTATTAGTGGATAGAATTTCTAATTTCAGTGCAGCCTTTCCGACGAAGTCCAAAGGAACTCATTTCTGCCCGTTTGCTTTTGTATGACATCAGTGGAAAGGAAAGCAAAATTTGATTCTATAATATTTACACCAGGGATAGTCAAGCTGGAGGCCTTGGGGCCTGAGCTACCTCCATCTGGCCCCCAGCAAAATCTGTAATCCCAAAGATGCCTGGTGGACTATTAATGCATCTCGGTCACTTTCCTCTGAGCTGACATACAGGCCAGGGGCTCTTTATAATTCTTTACTTCCCCTAGTGTGAATGGTCACAAACGTTTTGCTGGATTCCCGAACCTCTAGTGTCTGAGGCCCAATCTTAGGTGTTATGTCTGGCATGAGTCAGGTTGGGGTTCACCTAACTTGACCATGATGTTTTCACATAGCCAGATGTGATGTCAGGGAGCTGAAAATCCCGAGCTCACTGGGGTCTGATTCAGTTAGGGTTTGTGGAATGGGGCAGGAGCGGACTCAGCCTTCTTCCTGTGCTTGGATCCCAAGGCGAACAGTCTTGGTGCCCCACAGCACTAATAGGGTTGCCAACTCTGGGTTGGGAAATATATGGAGATTTGGGAGGTGGAGCTTGGGGAGGGTGGGGTTTGGGGAAGGGAGGGACCTCCGCTGGCTTTAATGCCATAGAATCTACCTTCCAAAGCAGCCATTTTCTCCAAGGGAACTGATCTTGGTCATCTGGAGATCAATTGTAATAGTGGGAGATCTCCATGTGCCACATGGAAGATGGCAACCCAATGCAGTAACCTCTGCCTTATGCATAGCAGGCTTGTGTTCTTATTTTCACAACATATTCTGGTTCCCGGTGTCAGTTTTCTCCCATGCAATGTGCAAATTTTTCAGTGTTATCTACGCATCAATTATGTTTAAACCGGAGTAAAAGAAGCCAAGAATTCTGGAATGCCACTAACGGAAAAGGCTGGAATGAAAATAAGGTTCACAAAGACAAAAAAAAAAAAAGAGAGAAAAAGAAACAACAAAGGTCATGTTTGTACATCCCTCTTCCTTCCATTGAATGCTGCCCGATACATAAGACCCCGCTTTTGGTGACCCATAAGCTATGGAATGCAGTCTTCTCTTGAAACGAAGATTCTGATTGGAGTTTCGAAGCAGGGCTTGGATGTAGTGATCACTTTTCGGTTTTCGTTTCGCATGAGTGGAGATGGAAGAGGGAAGGAATTCCTAGGGTTTCAGCTCTGGATTGAGAAATACCCAGAGATTTTGGTGGTGGAACCTAAGGAGAGTGGGGTTTGGGGAAGGAAGGGACTCCAGTCGGATATAATGCCATAGAGTCTGCATTCCAAAGTGGCCTTTTTCTCTAGTTAAATTGGAGATCAGTTGTAATCCCTGGAAATCTCCAGCCACCACCTGGAGACTGGCAGCCCTAGAAGTGCATGAGCCAGCAGATCCCCATTTGAACCACTTTGGTGTGTGACTATCACATCAGAACCACACGTCTTTCTCTCCAGGGATACTTTCTGTATTGTGCCAGCAGAACCCTGTGAAATAAGTTAGGCTGAGGAGTGGGTGTGGCGGGGTCAAGGTCACCCAGGGAGGTTCATGGCTGAAAGTCAGATGTGATGGCAGATGATCAGATAGATCTTTGCAGCATTTTGGCTACCACATAAAGCTGAAATTTTGGACTGAAACTGTGCCTCTGTTCCACGCCTGCCAGGTTTCACTAATCAAAATCAACTTCTCTGCGCTAGTACCTTGACTCTGATGCAATACAGTCTCTGGTCAAACAGTTGTGCCGGTTTTTACGATTCTTTAAAATGGATTGGACAAGAAACAGAAATACATTGTGAAAAGTGATTTATTTATTTTTTGGTCCTATTCGCCTTCAGTTCTCTTAACGAGTCTCCATCTTTTTCATTCGTTTGTTTCAATTCTGAGCTTTAGGAAATGTAAAGAATTCGGGAATACGGTTAATGGTATCACTTGTGTCCTCTGTGGAGGGAGTGGCTGCATCTGCCTTTCGTTCCCTTTTGCCAGTGAAAGATCTCTGGGTTGTTTTCACTTCTAATCTTCAGTCCTCTCTGCTTCCCCCGCCCCCGCCCCGCCCCGCCCCGCTCTCACAGTCCGTTTACAAGGCGGAGCCATTTTTCTCTTTGGCTTGATTACGATCAGACATCCTCACTGGGAAACTGCTTACTTTTTGAGCAAGTGAGTATATGACATACATGCACTTTTGACAAATTCACTGCGGCTGGAAATTCAGCAACTGGACTTTCTTCTGGCAGTTACCAAATGTGGATCGCTCAGTTCAGTAGCTTTCTCTGTTGCCTGGAGTTATCAACCAGGAGTCCTTCTTCAACTCAGATTGTGGTCCAAACCAGAACAGAACTTCCCTTCCCTACAACAATCTGGTCCACTTTTTTTACCTGGCTGTGCAGCTGTTGATATAGTGCTGATGGGGCAAAGAGGGAGGTGAGGTCTCTTCCCTCTTTATCTCTTCTTCCCCTCAGTGGCAGGAACACTTGGGATTATGATCTTCCTAGGGTGTCTGACATCACGCCAAGGCAGCGTTCAGCAAGCTGGAGAAGGGGGGAGGGAGAGAGAAGACCCTTTCCTCTGCAACCGCTACATCCTAAGACGGGGGTCCCCCCCCAGCCCTTTTGAGCCTGCAGTCACTTTTGGAATTCTGACACAGCATTGTGGGTGCAGCCACAAAATGGTTGCTATAAAATGGATGCTGCGGGAGGTGGAGCCAGCCACAAAATGGCTGCCATGTCTTACCTTCCATCACATAGTGAAGATCCTTGTGCTGTGAGGGCAGCTGCTGCCAAAATAACATTAAAAAAATTCTGTACAGCCAATCAATTCTCCGATAGCCAATCAGAAGCCTTGCTGGGCAAAAGCTCCACCTGGCCCCACCCACTTTCTAAAAACACTTGGTGGGTACCGGAAAAGGTTTCAGTGGGCACATCGTCCCCGTGGGCAGGGTTCCCTCTAAGCTGAGTTAGTGTGAGCCAGCTCACAGTTTGTTAGCCTTCGGCTCACACATTTTTGTCTTAGCTCAGGAAGGGTGGCTCCAGAGCAAACTAATTTATGCAGGAGCCAAATCACCTGCTCACAACTTTAATGCCAGTCGCTCACCAAGTAGAATTTTTGCTCACAGGACTCCATACCTTAGAGGGAACATTGCCCATGGGCACCACTTTGGGGATCCCACTCCTAAGGCATCTTGGAGGCTCACGGAGGAAGCCCCAGTGGAGGCTACAGCACATGGGGAATGCCACAAGTTTTTTGAATTTTGGAATTGTATTTGCGGGGTGGGGGGGGGAGAGCAAGATGGACAAGTCCAATTCTGAATCCAATGGGGGAGAGTTTACTGTCACTGGCAATGGTCTGTTCTGTTCTGATACCTTGAACCTTATCAGGAGGAAGAGGGGGGAAAGTGTCATGAAACTACAGTAGGTGCATGTCTCTTCTAACATTTAGTTCCAGCTTTAGAGACGTAACCTATTGGAGACCGACAAACCATTACGAAGGTTGGAAGCCACCCTGAGCCTGCTTCGGCAGGGAGGGCAGGGTATAAATCGAATAAATAAATAAATAAATAAAATTGAGAAATGATCCCTTTCAACCCAATAGTATGACACTGCTGATTGCCAGAGTTCAGGAACAGCTTCTTACTCACCTACCCCTGAACCTCAGCAGTATAGTGCTATAATGCCATTGTTCTTACTGTGAGCGGGAACCTGATCATTCATCTGTCCTTGAACTTGCCTTTTACAATGAGGGAGGGGGCATATTTATTTCTCCCTCCCCATTAGGGTTGCCAGGTCCTACCTCGCTGCCGATGGGGGGCTCCTGGCTGCTGTCTGGGATGTTCTTGCACGTGCGCTGTGATGATGGCACCTGGAAGCAGGGCACTTTTTGTAGAAAAAGCCCAGGAGGAACTCATTAGCATAATAGGCCACACCCAACAGGAGAAAACCCATTAGCATATTAGGCCACACCCCTGACAGCACAGCTCATTAGCACATTAGGCCGCACCCCCATGTTACCAGAACTGTGGTCATCCAGCCACACCCACCTTTTGCTTCTTATTCTGTTTACCTTGTTTGTTGTCAAAACCCAGGGCCTTTTTTTGTAGCAGGAACTCCTTTGCATGTTAGGCCACACAACCCTAATGTAGCCAATCCTAATGAGTTTCTGCTGTTGGGTGTGGCCTGTTATGCTAATGAGTTCCTGCTGGGCGTGGCCAACTTGGGAGCCAGCCGGAACTCCGTTCCTGTGCGTTCCTGCCCCAAAATAGCCCTGTCTGGAAGTGACGTCATCATATTGCTGATGTCTGGGGAGGTTCTGCTCTAGTTTTGGGACAAATCTCTATGGTTTTTTTGCCCTCAAAACCATAGAGTTTGCCCAAAACCTAGAGCAGAACCCCCCCAACGTTGGCAACATGATGACATCACTTCCGGGTGATGTCATTGTGACAAGGATGTTGTGCAGTGATGTCCCTATTAGGGGTGGGGTTTCCCTTGCTGGCCTGCTGGCCAGTGGTGGACTGAAGCCCTGAAAATCGTGGAAACCCCTGGCTGGACCGGGGGTTTGGCAACCCTTCTTCCCAGGCTGTATGGGAGAGTTTGGAGGGAGTAGGAAATTTTGGGTCTGGAGAATGTGCTCCATGCCATGCAATCCTCCACCATGCCATGCCGTGCAGTCCTCCAACCCGAGTATCCCCAAATTCTGACTTCCCCAGGCTCCACCCACCAAATCTCCAGATATTTCCTAACCCAAAGCTGGCAACCCTTTCAACTGTCCTCAACATTTCCCATGGATTCCAAAGAACGGTGAGGATTTTAAGGTTCTCCTCTTAAAAACAAAACAAAACATAGAGGCTAATCCCCCCCCCCGCACCCTAGCGAGTCCCACACAATTATGCAGTCCCCCTTTCTTAACCTGCTTCTCTGTAGATTGGAATGGATTTCTGCTGCCCTGTGGATTGCAATGGAATTATCAAGGATTAGAACATAAGAATATAAGAGACGCCAACGTTGGGTCAGGCCAAAGGCCCATCCTGTCTACACGCTGTGTCACACAGTGGCCAGAAATACCAGTGCCATCAGGAGGTCCACCAGTGGGGCCAGGACATTAGAAGCCCTCCCACTGTTGACCCCCCCCCAAGCACCAAGAAGACAGAGCATCACTTGCCCCAGAGCCCCTAGCTATACCTTGTGGCTAATAGCCACTGATGGACCTCTGCTCCATATGCTTATCTAATTCCCTTTTGAAGCCGTCCATGCTTGTAGCACCCACCACTTCCTGTGGCAGTGAATTCCAAGTGTTAATCACTCTTTGGGTGAAGAAGTACTTCCTTTTATCCGTTCTAACCCGACCGCTCAGCAATTTCATGGAGTGCCCACGGGTTCTTGTATTGTGAGAAAGGGAGAAAAGTACCTCTTTCTCTACCTGCTCTTTCCCATGCATAATCTTATAAACCTCAATCATGTCACCCCTCAGTCGTCGTTTCTCCAAGCTAAAGAGCCCTAAGCGCCTTAACCTTTCCTCATAGGGAAAGTGTTCCAACCCTTTTATCATTCGAGTTGCCCTTTTCTGCACTTTTCCCAAAG
The DNA here is from genome assembly GCF_001447785.1 of Gekko japonicus. Classification (NCBI taxonomy): domain Eukaryota; kingdom Metazoa; phylum Chordata; class Lepidosauria; order Squamata; family Gekkonidae; genus Gekko; species Gekko japonicus. Next base: position 736,157 of record NW_015164206.1, read on the forward strand.
CTATAATATCCTTTTTAAGGTGTGGTGACCAGAACTGCACACAGTATTCCAGATGAGGTCGCACCATTGATTTATATAGGGGAATTACGATATTGGCTGATCTGTTTTCAATACCCTTCCTAATAATCCCCAGCATAGCATTGACCTTCTTTATTGCAGTCACACACTGTCTCGACATTTTCAGTGAGTTTTATCTACTACAACTCCAAGATCTCTCCAAGATTGCCGTTAGGAGGGAGACCCTCCCCCCCACAAAGGACTCTAGTGGTCAAATGCAGCCGTACTCAGGCCTCAGTTCCCCGTCTATTAAACAGCATTCTAGCTCAGAGGCTTAGAAGCGCATATCATTTCCTTCACTCCAGAATGACAGACTTTGCTCAGCCTTCTATGAATACATTCACGGAGAAGCCAAGCGTGAAGGCCTAGGTCTGAAACAGCATGTTTGGGGGAATGTATACGTTCTAGCCGTCAGCTGATTAAAGATTGATTAGTTGTGGTATTGCAACTAATTAGGAGCTGGTATAAAAACCGCAGCATTTCCACATTTTAATACACACTAGGGATTTTTCAGAAATTCTGCACTGTTCGTGTCTGGCTTGAATTATGTTAATTCAGCAGAAATGGGTGCCACGATTACTGATGTTTAAAATTCTTCAGCACGCGTGTGACCAGCATCCAAGATGGCTGCGATTGTAAATGCACGCTGTCTTTTAAAAATTTGGTACTGGCTGTTTAAAACTCTCAGAGTGCTGCCTGCTCTCCTGGCTGAGAATTTTACTCTGACTTCCGCAGGTCACAATATCAGTATCATTCCTGCAGTATACCACCTAGGTCATGTGGAGTCCTTCGAAAGTATCCCCATGACATAGGTGGTATACTGCAGGACTGGGCTTGGAGAAAGGGGGATTGTTGGAGATGTATTGAAGGTGGCACTCTTGAGTGTCCTTTTAAGCTTTCTTGCCCTGTGGAAGGGATCTCAAAAGGCATTTAAATACCATCTGAACAGTGGATTCTATGGCATTATACTCCACTGAGGCCCATCCCTGCCCTCCCCAGTCTCCACCCCAAAATCTCCAGGAGTCTCCTAGACTGGTGTTGGTGAACCTAGAGGGTTGATAATCACATGGAAAAGTCCCATGTGACTGGCCTCACCAAAGCAGTTCTGAGACGTTCCCACACTCAGTGCATTGGCATGGGGCTGGTCTTTCCATAAGGCTAACTGGCAGCCGCTCTCCAGGGTCATAAAAACATAAGAACATAAGAGACGCCAATGTTGGATCAGGCCAAAGGCCCATCCAGTCCAACACTCTGTCACACAGTGGCCAAAAATACCAGGTGCCATCAGGAGGTCCACCAGTGGGGCGAGGACATTAGAAGCCCTCCCACTGTTGGCCCCCCCAAGCACCAAGAAGACAGAGCATCACTTGCCCCTATCTATACCTTGTGGCTAATAGCCACTGATGGACCTCTGCTCCATATGCCTATCTAATTCCCTTTTGAAGCCGTCCATGCTTGTAGCCGCCACCACCTCCTGTGGCAGTGAATTCCATGTGTGAATCACTCTCCAACTTTTGCTTCATCTAAATGTGATTCTTGTTGCTGGGGATTCCAAGGATTGGATTTGGGACCTTCAGAGTACAAAGTTAAGTGCTGTATGACTGAGCTGTGGCTTCTCCCATCTATAAAACGGGAGCAAGCCATGTGCCTTGCAGTGTTATTGAGATGATAAGGACCAAGGATGAAGCCTGCAAAGCAGTGTCTACTGTAAAGGAGCCGCAGAAATCCCGAGCCGGATTCTGTACTAAGTTATCAGTTGTAGAGGGGGGAGATCAAAACAAGAGAGCAGCTCGGAATGAAATGTCTTTCCAGAGTCCCCTCAGGGCATATGGAAACCACAGGACCAGGCAGCTAAAAGATTTATTTTCTGTGCTGCAGCTGAAGACTCCCAACGCTGCTGTTACGGCCGAGAAGGCATTTTCATGAAAAGACCTGGTTGTTTATGAGCTTAATTCTCATCTGCTGATTTACAACAGTGATGTAAAGAGACCTTTAAATGAGTGTAAGTAGTGCAACTATTTAAGAAAATATTTGCACTCACTTAAAAAACTGCTTATTAAAGCTGTTTCCCTTTAGGCAAAAAACTCCGAGAGGCCAGGGAGGCGGCGAATATGTGTGCTGTTTGTTTGTGTCTTTCTGTGAGCATTGAGTGTCTCCAAAGATTTCCCTGAGATGCTGAACATTCTCATAACTTTGATGCTGTTCCCATTCAAAGTCTTCAGAGGGCTCAGATTTAATTAATTAATGAGATGCATGCTTGTTGTGTTGAATCTTCCCCCCCCCTAATAAAAAAGTTCCAGTTTTCCTAATAAAAAAAAGTTCACCTAAATGCCGTGGCCTTAAACCATTGGGGCATCACGGAATGCCTGGAAACTGATTTGTTTAAAAAATGAAACATAGTGTTTAGACTGCTGCAGATGAAATTGGGTTTTTTTAATCTTTAAAAAATATGGATAACTCCTCTAAATGTTGCCCATGCCAGCACACAATGCACATATAAGTATGTTGTGTGAATGGATCATGAACACAAGAACATAAGAGAGAAGCCAATATTGGATCAGGCCAATGGCCGATCTAGTCCAGCACACTGTCACACAGTGGCCAAAGATACCAGGTGCCATCAGGAGGTCCACCAGTGGGGCCAGGACACCAGAAGCCCTCCCACTGTTGCCCCACCCCCCAAGCACCAAGATTACAGAGCATCACTTGCCCCAGACCGAGAGTTCCTACCTTGTGGCTAATAGCCACTGATGGACCTCTGCTCCATATGCTTCTCCAATTACCTCTTGAAGCCGTCCATGCTTGTAGCTGCCACCACTTCCTGTGGCAGTGAATTCCAGAAGTTAATCACTCTTTGGGTGAAGAAGGACTTCCTTTTATCTGTTGTAACCCGACTGCTCAGCAGTTTCATTGAGTGCCGATGCATACAGCTTCTACCACACCAATGGATTGTGTGCAATTCAAAGCAAATTAAGTCAATGTTTCTATAGCAGAATTTTGTTCCAATCAGAGTATCAATCCAGAACTGCTGATAAGTGTCAAAAATTGCAGTGCATTCACTGTGCCTGTTGGATGTTCATCCAGATAATGTTTCTACCATGACAAGAATAACAACTACTACAACATCTGTATTCTTGTGATGCTTTAATCTCTTTGAGACAAACTGCTTTATGTTTATTTGTGTATTTGTTTATTTTATTTATTTTGTGCCCTGCCTTTCTCCCCTTTGGGAACCCAAAACAGCTTACACCGTTCTCCTCTCCTCCATTTTATCCTCAAAAGGAACTCTGTAATGTAGGTTAGGCGGAGAGTGTGTGACTGGCCCAAGGTCACCCATCAAGCTTCCATGGCACGAATGGTGATTCGAACCCAGGTCTCACAGATCTTCATCTGACACTCTTAATTCTTACGCCACACTACCTCAGCCCATCAACCCATCTGCTGCTTCTCTGGCTGTTTGGGACTACAGGCTGGAATTTTTCTCTTGCTGTTTTGAAGCAGAAAGTGAAACAGCTCGACTAGCAATTGCTCTGATGTACAGGGATTATATGAAATACATGTGAATATGAACAGCCTCGTGGGTTGAATCCAGGAAGATTTTCTGCCAGAAAAAAGAGAGAAAGGGATACCCATTGACCACCAAAATGTCTATATGGGGGCTCCTGGGAACTGCATGGACAAAAAATGGAAGCTGTAATAAGAAGGGGGACTGGCAGAGACTGAGTGAAAACGCTGGTTGAATCCAACCCACGTTTTGCAGTTTAAAGACTACAAAATCCATGGTAAAGTACAACACTGAATAAAAAATGAACATGCACTCTCATTCCAGTCCTAGAAAAACTGAGAGAGCAGCAAATTGGAATGCACATGGAAGTAGACAAAGTTGGATGGATCCTCCATAGAAATGCACTGCTTGAAGCTGCAAAAATGGAATCGGTGATTGAATTCCTCATGGGAATTCAGCACATCTCTAGTATTGTGTACTTTGTCCATTGAAATAGAGGAAAATTAAGTGCTTACTTAACTTTCTCTGGATTTGGCTTGATATTCTTTACTTGTAAATCACTTTGCTGGACTCCGAAAATATTAGACAATAGAATAATTGTTGCCAAATGACGTCATGTCAAAATATCCCCATTTTGTATTTAAGGTTGTGAAGTTCTTAACTTGTGGTGCAAAAATTCTGTTTATGTTTTCCAAACGTGAAACATGCAGTCAATTAAGGTTTCTCCTCGGTATGTTTTAATAAATTTGTGTGAAGCGTGTGATCCAAAAGTCAGATACAGAGCTAAGGCTAGATCTTTCAATACATTTCTGAAGTAGAAGCAGATAAGAAGTAAAAGGAAGCAAGGATAACCAATAGCCAGTGGCCTGAGCAAAGTTCTGGTTCTGGTCCATTTGTGTGAAGCTTTGTGATCCAATATCAAAAAGTCAGATACAGAGCTAAGGGTAGATCTTTCAATACATTTCTGAAGTAGAAGCAGATAAGAAGTAAAAGGAAGCAAGGATAACCAATAGCTAGTGGCCTGAGCAAAGTTCTGGTTCTGGTCCTTGATTCATTGATGTATGAAACAATAAGGTTGCTTATCCATTAATGAAGCTACCAGCTCAAGCCACTGGCTTTCATGAGTTTTTGACTCTGTTCCCTTCAAGAAGGGCTAATAGCTGAAGGCCTTGACCTGGATAGCCCAGGATAGCCTGACCTCATCATATCTTGGAACTTTGAGAGCCAGTTTGGTGTAGTGGTTAGGAGTGCGGACTCTAATCTGGGAGAACTGGGTTTGATTCCCCACTCCTCCACATGCAGCTGCTGGTGTGACCTTGGGTCAGTTAACAAGTTCTTTCAGAGGTGTTCTCTTAAGGGCAGTTCTCAGAAGAGTTCTCTCAGCCCTACCTACCTCACAGGATGTCTGTTGTGGGGAGGGGAAGGGAAAGGGATTGTAAACTGATCTGAGACTCCTTCGGGTAGTGAAGGGCAGGGTATAAATCCAGTCTCCTCCTCCTCCTCCTCCTTCTCCTTCTAAGCCCTGGGTTGTATTTGGATGGGAGACTTCCAAGGAATGCCATGGTTGTGATGTGGAGTCAGGCAATGGCAAACCACCTCTGAACGTCTCCTCCCTTGAAAATCCTATGGTGTCACCATAAGTCAGCTGTGACTTGATGGTGAAAACAAATGAAAGAAAATGGCGGAAGGCAAGTGAGGCAATAGGACCCCTTCGTCATAATTCATCCCCCCTAGGTTCTTTCTACTAAAAGGGGAGAAAATCTTTCTCTACAGAGGGTCAGCATCAGGTTTGCCAGTCTCCAAAGAGGAGCATGGAGGTCTACTGGCATTACAACTGATCTCCTGGTTACAGAGACCAGTTCCTCTGAAGGCAAGTCCCCTGTTTAACCTCTGACTCAAGTGGAGGAACTCGACCCACTCGACTCAGGTTGGGTGTCTCGTGTAACGAGAGCCTTAGGGATGTCCCAGGTTCCACGGAAAGAGAATGGCTGAAGGCAAGTGAGGCAGTAGGACCCCCTTGTCATAATTCATTCCCCCCCCCCAGGTTCTTTCCACTAAAAGGGGAGAAAATCTTTCTCTACAGAGGGTCAGTCAGCATCAGGTTTGCCAGTCTCCAAAGAGGAGCCTGGAGGTCTACTGGCATTACAACCGGTCTCCTGGCTACAGAGAACAGTTCCTCTGAAGGCGAGTCCCCTGTTGAACCTCTGACTCAAGTGGAGGAACCTCGACCGGACTCAGGTTGGGTGTCTCGTGTAACGAGAGCCTTAGGGATGTCCCAGGTTCCACAAAATCCTGCTGACCCACTGCACAACACTTCAGTATACTCCCTCAACAAGGAAACTTCACCATGGATCTCTTATCTCCTCATACCTTTGCTTTACACTCCTTAACAATCTCCCCTTAACAATCTCCCTGCCATCTCCCCTGATGATTGACTCCAGGTACTGCTCGGGTTGGCTTGTTCCCTCAACAAGGAAACTTCCTTGACTCCAGGTACTGCTCGGGTTGGCTTGTGTCTCTGGGGCTTGACTATGCTTGCCCCTCACAGAAGGCAAACACTTTTCTTTTCCCGTTGGCGGCCAACTGAAATTCCCTGAGTTTCTTTGGAATCCCTGGGCTCACGGGGCTCTGGGCCTTTTCAGCTGTGGCCCCTGAGTTTTAGCTGTCTGCTATTGCTTGGATTTTGTTTGGCTGTTGCTTCTTTGGTTTGGCAGTTGTTCATTTTTATTTCCCCACGCAGAGCTGGTTGGCCACTGTTGAACAAAATGCTGGAGTGGATGGGCCTCTGGTCCAATCCAGCCTGGCTCTTCTTATGTTCTTATGCTCAGTTGGGTCCCAGGGAGTTTCTCTTAGTTCGGCCCTTGTAGACTGTCTTAGAGTCTGTACAAGATCCCAAAAGCCTTAAAAAAGTAGTACTGGGAGTGGGGGTGGGGCTTTTCTGCACAGACTCCATGCCAGCCCTGCATTAATGTCCAGGATTTGGGAAGACTGTGTGGAACATGTCAGTTGATGCATAACTCGCATGCCTTTTCGGTGGTGGTGGGGGGAAATCTCATGTCAAATGTGGAGATTTCAACAAGAAAACGGAAATCCGTGAAATGCCACTTGGCGTGGTAGCGCTGGCTGATTTTTGTCCGACATCTGTTTTCGCGATAGATTGTGTTTTCTGTTCTGTCCTGTTGTAAGTGTAAACATTCTGGCATAGCCTCTGCTCTTGGTTTTCATCTGTGAAACCTCAGAGAAAGCCATGCAGTTATGTGCGCGCAACGCGGGGCGGTTGGATTTGGCGCGTGGGCTGTCAAGGTGAAACGCTGTGTGATTTTGTGGCCTTCTGGATCTTTGAGCAGATGGTCCTGCTTGCAAACATAGGTGTGAATGGCCGCCGGTGCAACGCCATGCCAAATCGAAATGTTCCTAAAGGAATCTTCCATTTCTGTAAGCAAAGAGGTACTTCCGTAAACAGAGCTAGATTTGTTATCTCAGCTGCTTCTTAAAGCCTAGTGACCAGCAACTGGAGGCCTTTGGGGCCAATTCTGAGTGCTTGAATGCTGATATCCTCCATGCTTATGACCTTCTCTTGAAGGAGAGACTGGAGTGTGACTTTTTTGTCGCATTCCTTTAAGCACTAGTGGTGTTTAGGATAATTGCCAGCCTCCAGGTGGCACCTGGAGCTCTCCCACTTTTACAGTTGATCTCCAGACAACCAAGTTCAGTTCCTAGGGTTGCCAAGTACCTACCTCAAATTGGCGGGGGACACACGGTTTCTGGCCGGAACATTTCTGCGTGTAAGACACATGTGTGCTACAATGCTGTCGCCCAGACATGATGTCAGCACGCTGGGCACGCAGCCAGGCGACGCTCTGGCTATTGGGCTGAAAACTCGATGGTACCATCGAGTTTTCAGCCCAATAGCCAGAGCGTCGCCTGGCTGCGTGCCCAGCGTGCTGACATCATGTCTGGGCGACAGCATTGTAGCACACATGTGTCTTACACGCAGAAATGTTCCGGCCAGAAACCGTGTGTCCCCCGCCAATTTGGGGTAAGTACTTGGCAGCCCTATCAGTTCCCCTGGAGAAACATGCCCAGCGTGCTGACGTCATGTCTGGGCGACAGCATTGTGGCGTGCAGTGGCTTTCCGAGCGGGACTGTTCCTGCCAGGAACTATGTGTCCCCCGCCAATTTGGGGTAAGTACTTGGCAGCCCTATCAGTTCCCCTGGAGAAAATGGCTGCTTTGGAGGGTGGACTGGACTCTATTGCATTGTGCCCTGCTGAGGTCCCTCCCTCCCCAAACCCTGCCCTCCTGCCACGTTTGGTGAATAGAACTAAGTGTTGTTTAATTAAGATAAATGGGTGCAAGGAAGTGAGGCTGAGTACTGATGAGATTAGTCCAAGGTGAGTCAATAGGTTCTTGGGAGACCTGTTGTCTGAAATTATGCACCTCTCCAGGTCATGGAGGCAGTCGTTAGTTAGCCAGCTGCTCTTCCTCACACTTCTAAACTACATGTCCAGGCTTCTTTCTGGCTGGCATCCATTTTGTGCCGTTTTGGGCCAGGCAGTGTCTTGCATTTATGATACTGGAGATGATATTTTGAGAAGGATGATTATGATTACGCTCACTGTAGACTGCACCTCAGCGAGAGGAGGGGTCTGACTGCTAACCCAAAACCCTCACCTGCTTTGCTGGCCTGTGCTGCTCTTCTTCCAATTTACTGACATCCTTCCTAAACCATGGAGCCCAGTACTCCAGGGGAAGCCTAACCAAAGCAGTGTATAGCAGGGATATATGAATAGCAGGGATGTATGCCTATGCATATTTGTTTTTTAAAAATCGTGCATATGAACACCATTTTCATCCCTCCTATATTCTTTCTTCATTTGCATTAGTTTCTCTTAAGAACATCCTAGTGCCATCTTTAGAGCAGGGGTGTCAAACATATGGCCTGCGGGCTGGATCTGGCCCCTGCACGGTTCCTATCCGGCCCGCAAGCAACTGGTTCTCTGCTGCTTCCTACTTTATATTTCTCCTTCCTGTTCCCAGTATTGGAGCTGGATTTTGCCCAGCCTCTCCGATTTCACAGAGGAGAGAAAGAAAGCCAAGCCTCCCTCCCCTCGATTGGCTGAGGGCTCCTCCCCCTCTGGGGAGGGAGGGGAAAGGGAAAAGCCAGAGAAAGAAAGACAGTCTCATAGCACCTTTAAGAAGACTAATAATGTTTTATTCCAGGTATAAGCTTTTGTGTGTCTGCACAATTCTTCAGAGAGAGAAGTAGGGGGGAGGGAGGGAAAGAAAGAGCCAGAGAGAGAGAGAGAGAGAGAGAGAGAGAGAGAGAGAGAGAGAGAGAGAGACCCATGGTACTTGGAGAGATCCCCCTTACCAGTTCTAACAGATGGGGGGGGGGACTTAAGAGCACAGCTTGCATTCTTTGTTAGTGGAAGGGAGCAAGAGTAACCCCTTAATGACTAATAACATTTGTGGCAGGGGATGAGCTTTCATGAGTCACTGCTCACGTCTTCAGATACAGCTAGAATATGAGTCCATCTGTCTTTCTATCTTAGAGAGTGAATTGGCAATAGCAGGCATTGGGGTTTTTTCCTACCTTATTACATAGGCATTGGTAATGACAGAAGAAACCTAGGTCTCAGTTCAGTCCAGGAGGATGCATTGTCTTGAGCTTCATTATCAGTTGCAATTCAGCAGTCTCGCTAAACTCACATTGAAATTCCTTTGTAAGAGAACTGCTACTCTTAAGTCAGCAACTCAATGTCCGGGAAGGTTAAAATGTCCCCTCCACTGTTTTTTTTAATGTTGTGGCTTCTAATACCAGTAGAAAGGGTAAGAGTCCAGTAGGACCTTAAAGACTAACAGCATTTGTGGTAGGGTATGTGCTTTCATGAGTCACTGCTCACTTGTTCAGTCTTATTTCCATTTATTCTTTGCATCCTCCTGGACTGAAACCTCCTGCACCAAATTGAGACCTAGGTTTCCTGTCTCATTACCAGTGCTGATATCTCCATGCCTACTACCCCTCTGCATATTGCACCTAATCCAATCACGCCTGCTATTAACCATTTGGCACCTGAAATAATCTTTATAAAGTTTATATCTCCGGTACCTCATGTTACATTTCATGGCACGCATGGCCCGGCCCGACAGAGTGACATTTATGTCAGATCTGGCCCTTGTAACAAATGAGTTCGACACCTCTGTTTTAGAGTATATGGCCCTGAAGTGACTCAAGAATAGGCATACAACTTTCGCACCGTTGTTTCTGTTGAATTTTGCTGATACAGCTGGGTAGAAGGAAGACGGCCATTTTATTCCAAAGTGTGGAGAAGCCACAAAAGAAACTGGACCAACTGAATCAAACCAGAGTTGTCACAAAATATGAAAACAACCCTGGATGCATTTGTAGGGTAATCACCTCCATGTGCTGTCTTAGTGCTAAGCTGGCAACAAATTCATATGTGCCAGCTGTGAAAATGGATCCACTGGGAATTCTTTCCTCTTTCTGGTTTTGCATTGTTTAATGCTGGCCCCTGTCCAAGGGGATGAAATCTTGGCTGGACCTGTAAAATTCTGCCTGTGTGGCAGCCTTGCCGTGGTCCCCGTTTGTGGAACGCCACTAGAAAGTCTGTTGCAAGGCGCCAGTTTCTGTACACCGGCCCTTGCTAGCAAATTAGTGGGCAGAAGAAGTCTTGCCTTCCACTCTGAAAAGTTCATTTGTAGCCTGACAGCTTCTTCTGGTCTCTGTTAGTGAGGACATTCCAGAGATTCTCCTGCTGGACTGTTACTTCAATGTCTTAATAAGGCAACGGCCTGCAGCCATAAAATGCAGCAGTGCTGCCTTCTCCAAACATTGCATGTGCATGGATTCCATTTATGGTGAGGCTTGCTCACTTGGTATTCCATTGAAGGTCAGCAACACCGATAATGGAGTACCTCTCGCCGCAGCATGGAGTTCGTTCTGTTGGCTGACGCCGCGTGCAGAGGCTGCTTTGATTGTGTTACGGTAGAGGAGTAGAGGAAGGGGAAAGAGATGAATGAGATTCAGGGGAAATTGTGAGGCCTCTGCTCCTGGCTGCCAGAGTGGAAGTTGCAGACTGTCTGCTGTCCTGGAAAGGGATGCCGGCCTTCGGGTGGGACCTGGCGAATGGCTATTCCCCACAATTACAGCTCATTTCAGACTACAGAGATCAGTTACCCTGGAGAAAATGGATACTTTGGAGAGTGGGACTCTATGGCATTCCATCCCCAAATCTTTAGGAGTTTCTCAACCTGGATCTGGCAACCCTACCCACCCACCCATCCCCTGCCAGTGGCTGAGGGGACCTGTCAACCCTGATCCTGGATCTTTTTAGGCGTAGGCTGGTGGTGTTTGGCTCCTCTAGTAGCACGTGGTGCTCTGGATGGTTGGGACGATGCAGCCAGCTTTTGCACGGAGAGCCAGTTTGGTGCAGTGGTTAAGTGCGCGGACTCTAATCTGGGAGAACCGGGTTTGATTCCCCACCTCCTCCTCCTGGCTGGATGACCTTGGCCAAGCCATCATTCTGATAAGAGCTGTTCTTGAAAAAAGAGCAGTTTCTGTCAGAGCTCTCTCAGCCCCACCTACCTCACAGGGTGTCTGTTGTGGGGAGGGGAAGGGAAAGGAGTTTGTAAGCCGCTCTGAGACACCTTTGGGTAGTGAAGGGTGGGGTATAAAATCCAATCTCCTCCTCCTCTCCTCCTTCTCCCCCTCTTCTGCCGTTCTGTTGATTGCACGCTATAACTAGTCTGTCAGAGGTCTGAGATGGGGAATGACATGCAAGCCGTCGGTTTGCAAATAGGGAATGAGCCTTGGCCCTATGAACTCCCTCCTTCTCTCCTGCCCCTCTGCGACACAAATTCCCACAGCCTTAACTTCACATTCCAGTTAAAAGGCGGAGCCTGGTTAGAGTTAAGCATGATTGGCATTGCTGCAGATATAAGACTAAGTTCTGAGCGAGGCCGATAGTGGGAAGGAGTGGGGATGCGCTGCAGAGTGTGGGGAGTGATGGGGAGGGGGCGTATGCTTGTGAGGCTCTCCTCCTTTTTGAGAAGAACAGCCTTCAGGATCCAAAATAGTGGCAGCACCAGACTAGAGTGTGGCGTCTGGGTGAGACCTTACAGGAGATTCTGTCCATCTCTAAAATTCTAGCTAAGTGTAACCAGGACAAAAACCCCAAGGAACAGTTAAAATTGTGTTTGCTGGGGTTTGGGATTCACAGGTTCCATAAAGGAGCCACACCACCCCTCCCACATTGTATGACGTTTTTGAAATAGAGGCAGGTTGCAAGATAGCATGGACATAAAACCTTATTACCCCTATGCAAGAACTTTTCTCCACTGAACGGATTCTTCAGATCCTGTCCTGAGCTATAGGGTTGCCAGCTTTGGGTTGGGAAATACCTGGAGGGTTTTTTTTTGAGGGGGTGGAGCTTGGGGAGGGTGGGATTTGGGGAGGGGAGGAACCTCAGGAGGGTACAATGCCATACAGTCCACAATCCCTGAGAGCCAGTTTGGTGTAGTGGTTAAGTGTGCGGACTCTAATCTGGGAGAACCGGGTTTGATTCCCCACTCCTCCACTTGCACCTGCTGATGTGACCTTGGGTCAGTCACAAGCTCTGGCACAGCTGTCCTTGAAAAAGAGCCGTTTGTGTCAGAGCTCTCTCAGCCCCACCCACCTCACAGGGTGTCTGTTGTGGGGAGGGGAAGGGAAAGGAGTTTGTAAGCTGCTCTGAGACTCCAAGTGAAGGGCGGGGTATAAATCCAATCTCTTCTCTTCTTCTCTTCTTCATCAGCCATTTTCTCCAGGAGAACTGATCTCTGTTGTCTGGCTATCAGTTGTAATAGCGGGAGATCTCCAGGTGACCGTGTGGAGACTGGCAACCCTAGCTCCATAAAGTTCTTTATTTTTGCAAAATTTCAATCCTGCTAATGCTTCTGTTAGAAAATTGATTGTAGCTAGTGGGTATATCCTGGAGGAATGGAAGGTGGCATCTGGCATGGTATAGCCCAGTCTTGTCAGATCTCAAGAGAAGAAGAGAAGAAGAGATGGGATTTATACCCCGGCCTTCACTACCTGAAGGAGTCTCAGAGCGGCTCACAATCTCCTTTCCCTTCCCCTCCCCACAACAGACACCCTATGAGGTAGATGGGGCTGAGAGAGCTCTCTTGAGAACTGGCCTTGAGAGAACAGCTCTGAAAGAACTTATGACTGACCCAAGGTCACGCCAGCAGCTGCATGTGGAGGAGTGGGGAATCAAACCCGGTTCTCCCAGATTAGAGTCCGCGCTCTTAACCACTACACCAAAGTCGCTCTCAGAAGCTAAGCCGGGTCCATGCTTGGATGGGAGTACCGCCAAGGAAGACTTTGCAGAGGAAGTCAGTGGGGAAACGCCTCTGCTTCTCCCTTGCCCTGAAAGCCCCTAGCTGGGGGTCGCCATAAGTTGCTTGTGAACTGACAGCACGTGTGGACGAAGTGGGTGTAGCTTAAAGCATGGGATCTATAACAGACTGCATCCTTGAACCACCATTTTCCAGTTTAGTGCACAGGTTACCATTGACAGGTTACCTGTGCCTACCATTAGCTTTACTGTGGAGTGGACATGGAGCTGCTGGGCAGGCTAGGGGTCAAGCAGCTGAGTGCTCTGAATTTGAATCCAAGATCCTTCTGCAAGGTATGATTGTTCTAGTTGTATCTGAAGAAGTGAGACGTGACTCACAAAAGCTCAGACCCTGCCACAGACTTTGTGCAGTCTTCAAGGTGCTGCTGGACTCTTGCCCTTTTCTACTGCGATTGGATTGTGTGATCTAGGGCAGCGTGCCACACACTTTCAGAAGACATCTGGGTTTTGGAGCCTTTTGCTTGGAATGAACACACAAGGCAGCTTGTTTAGAGAGATATAATATGTAGGTTTCTGTGCCAGATTCCCCTTATGGAACACATGCGTGTCTTCCTTCTTTCTCTCTCCCACTCTCACACATGTGTACACACACACACACACACACACACACACAATGCACATTTATCTTTGCTCTGGCTCTATTTGGGGACGCTCCCAGATGTTGTGGGTTAGTGGTTCCCAAATCAAGTTAATCAGCACTAAGAGCAAATCTAACCACTGGAGGTACCGAAGAGGCCGTATCTCCTCTGAGATGAATTAGTTCAATTTATTTATGTAAGGTTTACAGCTAGCCCATTTCGTTACCTCATTCATCCTCGGCCCTGTGAACTAGGTCACTGTGTTTCTCGTCTTTTTTTTTGGTAAGAGGGAATTGAGACCCAGTCAGAGGATTGAAGGAGGCCACCCAGGAAGCCTGTAGCTGGGCTGAACTTTGTCCTTCGGGCAGAAGAATAAAACCGATCCAATATCTTTGTATTTCTTCTTGCTTTGATCAGGTGGAAGGTGGACGGATATTTGCAAAATCTCCCCCACCCCAAGAAAGAGGCAAAAAAGCATCTTCACATTAGGGTTTGCCAGGTCTGGGCTGGAAAATACCTGGAGACTTTGGGGGTTGATCCAGGAGAGGGCGGGGTTTGGGCAGGGGAGGGGCCTCAGCATGGTACCATGCCATAGAATCTACCCTTTTCTGCGAGGGAGCTGATCTCTGTCAGCTGGAGATTAGTTGTAAAAACGGGAGATCTCCAGGCCCCACCTGGAGGCTGGCAACCCTATTTCACATTTTCAAAGCATATGTGAATTCTGTGAGTGTCTGTGCTAAACTGGCTGCAACGCTGGGGTGTTGCCATTGGCATATTGTGATTCAGTCTTGAGCATGTTTACTTGGGAGCAAGTCCCATGGAACTTAGTGAGCCTTCTCAGCAAAAGGTTTCCACGGTTGGTGGCACACCGTCAGGCAGTCAGCACTTTGTCTGGCTTCCGTTCCCTTCCCAAGCCAAATCAAGCGTCCATTTTACAGTCGCAGTTTTGGTAGGAAGGCAAGAAGACTTCAAACCTGTTACTGGCAATTTCTTGAGGAAGGGTCATGGCTTAAGGGGAAGGCCCTCTGCTTTGCCTGCAGAAGGTCCCAGGTTCAATCCCCGGCATCTCCAGTTAAAAAGGACCAGGCAGGAGGTGATGTGAAAGATCTCAACCTGAGAACCTGGAGAGACCCTGCCAGTCTGATTAGACAATACTGAGCATGATGGGCCAGGGGTCTGACTCAGTATAAGGCAGCTTTGTATATGTTTTGGGTACTCTTCAGCTTCCTGGGGCACTTCCAGATGTCACTCTCAGCAACAGTAGTAGAACAAAGTCTGAGTCCAGCCGTGTTGGTTCTGAAGCAGTAGAATAAGGTTTGAGTCCAGGGGCACCATTAAGACCAACAAAGTTTTATTCAAGGTGTGAGCTTTCATGGGCACGCACACTTCCTCAGACACAATGAAACGGAAACAGAACTAACAGTCATACGTATAGAGGGTGGGCAGTGAATTAGCATGCAGAATAATGAAGATGTTTTTAACAGATTAAAAGAATAATAAGCTTAGTTTATGGCTATTGTCATATCGCCATAAACTAAGCTTCTTCTTCTTTTAATCTGTTAAAAACATCTTCATTATTCTGCATGCATCTTCATTATTCTGCATGCTAATTCGCTGCCCACCCTCTATACGTATGACTGTTGGTTCTGTTTCCGTTTCATTGTGTCTGAGGACGTGTGCGTGCCCATGAAAGCTCACACCTTGAGTAAAACTTTGTTAGTCTTAAAGGTGCCACTGGACCCAAGCCTTGTTCTACTACATCAGAACCAACACGGCTACCCACTTGGATCTACCAGCAACCATCGGATTGCCATACCGGAAGTGAGTAGAAAAGTATCTCCTGGAAGGAGGTAGTAAGTAGCACATAGATTTAGAGATACCACTGCTGTTAATGTGTAACAGTGACTGTGCAATATGCCCTGATCATTCTTGCAGCGGAATGCCAGTTTGTTAGCTTGAACGTGAAGTATGAAGTCCCACCTTGTTCCGGTGAGCTCTTTGTACTCTAGAAATAGGCAGAAGAAAAGCTCCAAGAAATGAACTGAAGTCTGGCAAGTATAACCCTGTTGAGAAACATTTCAAATACTGGCCTACAGTAGTTCAAGAGGAGGAGAAAACAGTCATGCCAAGTGGATGACTTAAAACTCTCCCCAAACTAGCCTTCATTTATTAGATTTCTGGAGCATGTCATGGTCACCTTTCTGTGCGAGTGCTGGGTTGCCTGCTTCTGGAAGATACATCTTTTTCCTTACCCCTCATTCAAACTGAGAGGACGCTTTGTATCCTCTGCTGCCCCCCCCCCCCCCCCCCCCAGTTTCTGAGCATGATTGTAAAGCTGAAGGGGAGGGGGAGAAATGAGTACAGCACACGCTGGGATGGAGAAACGGTAGGCTGCTTCACTCAGACGTATTGGAAGCTCAGTGTGACCAACAGACAATGTGGCACATGGCTTGATGACAGAAGGATGGATTGATGGATGGATGGAGAGATGGATGACCAAAGTGCCTGTCATCTTGACCAGCTGGGAGGATTCTCCCCCCTTTCCTGGGGGACAGAGATGACTGCAGTGGAAGGAGAAAGGGTGGAAGTCGGCTTCCTCTCATACGACTCCACTTGCACTACTTAGGATCCAAGCCAGTGTTTTAGCTCTGCAAACACAATTTTTTAAAAAACTTTTCTATCTCCAAAAGAATGAGCAAGTCTGTTTAACATGTGACTGAAGTGGCTTCCCGGCCACATAATGTGAACTGCCAGATAGTTGAGAATCTCTCCTGTTCTCGTGGGAAGTTAAATCAGGAAGCCATTATAATAATAATGCAGACTGCAGGGTGCAAGGGGTTGGACTAGATGACCTGCAAGGTCCCTTCCAACTCTAACATTCTATGATTATGATTCTATGGGGTTGCCAATTCCAGCCTGAGAAATTCCTGGAGATTTGGGGGTGGTGCCTGTGGAGGGGGAATTTGGGGAGGGATTTCACCTGGAGTTTATGGCACACCTCAGGGCCTGCCCTCTCTGAAGCTGCCGTTTTCTTCAGGGGATTAGATCTCTGTAGTCTGGAGATCAGCTATAATTCCAGGAGAACTCCGGGCCCTACCTGTAGGCTGGCAATTCTAGTTATATATATGGCTGGTTTCCTGCCTTCAGCTTGGTGGGTCAAGTTGCATAGGCCTATAACTGGCTAGCTTTTTCTCCTTTCCCCAGCGAATGGCCAATTAAATATGTGGAAGGATAGCAATTGGCTAGCTGTGCACAACAGAGAAATTTTGATGGCGACTTAGGAAAAAAAGAGTTGTTATTCTCTTGGAATAACTTCTTCACCCAAAGAGTGATTAACACATGGAATTCACCACCACAGGAGGTGGCGGCGGCTACAAGTATGGACGGCTTCAAGAGGGAATTGGATAAACATATGGAGCAGAGGTCCATCAGTAGCCATTAGCCACAAGGTATAGGTAGGAACTCTCAGTCTGGGACAGGTGATGCTCTGTATTCTTGGTGCTTGGGGGGGGGCAGCAGTGGGAGGGCTCCTAGTGTCCTGGCCCCACTGGTGGACCTCCTGATGGCACCTGGTATTTTTGGCCACTGTGTGACAGAGTGTTGGACTGGATGGGCCACTGGCCTGATCCAACATTGGCTTCTCTTCTGTTCTTATGGAAGACCCTAGTTAGGGAACAGATACCAAATGTACAGAAGTCCAGTGAGGCAGCATAAGCAGAAGAGGATGTTGTGGTATACGATTGTCAGCACTGGATTTGGAAATACCTGGAGGTTTGGGGGTGGAGCCTGGAGAGGGGGGAATCGGGGGGAGGGAGAGACGTCAGTGGAGTTCTATTGCCATACAGTCCACCCTCCAGAGCTGCCATTTTCTTTGGGGGAGACTGATCTCTGTGCAGTAGGATCTAACTACAGCCTTCCCTGTGCCCCTGATCTAAAACCAAATGTTGTGACTGGAATATGGTGGTCCATGTGTTACTCTACTGGTGTGGTGTCCAGAAGCCTCAGTTCCACTCCAGTCATGAGGAATATATCAAACTACTAGTTAGGGTTTGTGTCTTTAATCAGCTGCCTGAACTCTCTTCTCCCCCAGAGAAATGTTAGGAAAACGTAGCATCTCCTGTTGCAAATGTGTATTTATTTTATCTTTCTTAGTGAATATCAAGGAACTGTGCCGAATAATAGTTGCCTAAACGGGGTTATTGAGTAAATCCATTGATTAAAAGTATATATAATCAGTTTGGTCATAATTTTGGAATAAGTTTTTAATCTTTTCCCCCCCATTAGGCCTCACACCAGTGCCTTTTACATGCATAAATTAAACAGGTGAAATGTTCCCATTCTGTATGTCCCTGAAAACTGGGGCAGAGCGCCTTCCCAGCTGCAACCTGGCCCAAAGCTATGGTTTCTGTTTTGGGCGGAACCCTGTCTGGAGCTGTCCTAGGATCAGCTATTAGGAAAACTTAGCATCTCCTATTGCAAATGTGTATTTATTTATCTTACCCTGTCTGGAGCTGTCCTAGGATCAGCTGCGGCTCAGTGGCAGAGCATCTGCTTGGCATGCAGAAGGTCCCAGGTTCAATCCCCGGCATCTCTAGATAAAAGATTGAGCAGTAGATGATGTGAAAGACCTCTGCCTGGGACCTTGGAGAGCCGCTGCCAGTCTGAGTAGACAATACTGACTTTGACGGACTGTGGGTCTGATTCATTATAAGGCAGTTTGATGTGTTCGTCTGCTACATTCCAGCAGCTTCTAAGCCTGTTCTAGAACTAACAGGGATGTATTGTGCTCCAATTATCACCATTCATCGTCTCACTGAGGCCCAATAATATATGATGCAAAGCCTTGGAGTAGGGTTACCAACCTGCTGGTGGGGCCTGGAGAGCTCCTGGAATTGCAACTGATCTCCAGACTACAGGGATCAGATCTCCTGGAGAAAACATCTGTTTTGGAGGGTAGACTCCATGGGAAGTCCATCCCCTACCCAAACCCTGCCCTCCCCTGGCTCCACCACCAAAATCTCCAGGAACTTCTCAACCCATAGTTGGCAATCCTACCTTGGGATAGTTCAGAAATGTCCCTTGGTCACACTACTCTATTTGTCCTTAGGGCTGCCAACCTCCAGGTGGAACCTGGAGATCTCTTGCTATTACAATTGATCTCTAGATGACAGAGATCAGTTCCTCTGGAGAAAATGGCTGCTTTGGAGAGTGGATTTTATGGCATTGTATCCTGCGGAGGTCCCTCCCTTCCCCAAACCCCACCATCCCCAGGCTCCACACACCCTCCCCCCAAACAATCTCCAGGTATTTCCCCATCCAGCTAGCAACCTGATCCATATCTGCTGGAATATGGTGGGTTATGGGTCTGTTACAGATGTGCGTCCATCCCAGTTGAAACCCGGGTTTATGGCTGACGTTCCACTTGGGGTAGACTTTCCCACCTATTTCTAGGTAAAGCCCTTTTTCTGACATGAAGTTAAAGTAACCACATTGTCTTTTTTATGCCGAGGAGTCTTTGAGCATCAAGGGCTGGGACTTGGGTGGGTCAGGAAAAGCCTGCACTGGAGAAGCAGAATCTCCAGGAGATGCTTGGAGAAGAGGCAAGCATCTTCTGAAAACGGGGAAGACGGAGGCGGCTTCCAGTGTTCTGAGAATCGATTACTTGTCTTGCCACTCGACCAATGAGCCAGTGTCCATAAGAGTATTTATTTTATTTTACTTATATTCTGCCCTACCCGCTGAAACAGGCTCAGGGCGGCTTCCATAACATTATAACAAGATAAAACAATTAATTAAATAATATTGCACTAAAGTAGGTCTCAAAACTATACATAAAGTACTAGCGCAATGTAACAATGGCGGGCATCCAATAGTCAGCTGGCGACATAATCTGGGTCATATTGGCAGAGCACTGCTGTGCAGAGTTGGTGTAATATTAATATTAACATTGTTAATATTGGGGCCAAGGGTGCGGCTCCCTAATCGAAGGCCTGGTGGAAGAGCTCCGTTTGGCAGGCCCAGTTTTATCAGACTGGAACCTGGGAAAGCCTGGTTCAGACTCCCACATTATCATGGAACACACTGGGTGGCCTTGGGCCAGTCTGTCCACTTGACACATCTCACAGGGCTAAATTGGGAAGAGAGAAGCACGTATGCAGCCCTGAGTATCTGGGACGAAGGGCAGGATAAAAATGTACTATATGGATTGGACCCTGACCCCGGATGGCTTGGGAAGGCCCCTCCAGGTGGTGGATGGAGATCTCCTGGGGTTACAGCTGGTCTCCAGGCAACAGGGGTCAGTCCCCCTAGACAAAATGGCCACTTTGGAAGGTGGACTCTATGGCATTATAGCCACGGAAGTCCCGCCCTTCCCCTGAGCCTACTCCCCAAATCTCCAGGTATTCCCCAACCTGGAGCTGGCAACCTGATGAGATCAAGCTCTGATCTCATCAGGTCTCAGAAGGTAGGCAGGGTCGGCCCTGGTTGGTATCTGGATGGGAGACCATCAAGGAGGTCCAGGGCTGCTATGCAGAGGCAGGCAATGGCAAACCACCTCTGTTCCTCTCTTGCCTTGAAAGCCCTGTGGGGGTCACCATAAGTCAGCAGCGACTTGCTGGCACAAATTAGGGTTGCCAGCTCTCGGTTGGGAAATACCTGGAGATTTGGAGGTGGAGTCTGTCGAGGGCGGGGTTTAGGGAGGGACCTCTGCAGGGCGTAATGCCATAGAGTCCAGCCTCCAAAGAATCCACTTTCTCTAGGGAATGGATGTCTGTTGTCTGGCGATCACTTCTAATCCCAGGAGATCTCCAGCCACCACCTGGAGGCTGGCGACCCTATGGACCCCTACATGGAATGGACCAACAGATAGAGTTTAAGCAGGTGGCAGTCACATACCAGTCCTGTTGCCGTGAAATCTTTGCCCCGGCAACCCAGCAGCTATAAATAGGACACATTTAGACCCTGAGTAAATTTCAAGTATTTTTAACTACACGTGTTGTTTAGAGTAGGAAATTCTTCCCGTCCCCTGCTTTCTATCCCCAGACAGGGTTGCTGGCACACACACACACCCCTTCTCTTCCACTGTCTCCCGGTAAGATTCAAGATAATGGCTGATCTGCTCCACTGCTTTCTATCCCCAGACAGGGTTGCTGCCCCCCCCCTTCCACTGTCTCCCGGTAAGATTCAAGATAATGGCTGATCTGCTCCAGAGACCATCTTGATTTTATATCCGTAAAGATTTCAAATTTGCTAAGTTTGGTCCCTTGGCAACCCTGTGGGAATTCTGCACATTTGGGAGGGGGGGAGAGCTATCAGAACGTCAACATGATAGCACGCAAAGACTGCCAGCATGAGTTGGATAATGAATGGATTCCTTAGTTCTACAGCGCCCCTTGGAATAACAGTGGCCAACCTATTTTATACTCCCACAGAAAGCATTCTGCAATTCCACCCACCCTCCCAATTTGGCAATTCAGTGCAAACCGCCGCTTGTGCTAAATATTTCGCAACACCTCCTCCCTCTTGGAATGTGGTTGCACTTTACAGCAAATGGCTTAACTAGTATTTATCTAGCTGTGGTTCCCCTGACTTCTTTAAAGACCACGGCATGGTATAGGTTCATACTTGGGATGGAGCTGCAAGAATCGGGGTGGTGGTGGTGGTGGAAAATTCTACTCTGGGCTGTAGCCAGGGCAGGGACACTAAATATATTCCTTTATCGGGAGTACTGACTTGCTCCCCAATTGTTGTTGTTGTTATTAAAGCTTAATAATTTATGACATCCCAGTTGCCATTTAACTAATGTTTTTAGAATACAATCAATTCAGATCTGAAACATTTTTCAATGGCAGCTGGTCCTGTACCCTCTTCCCAATCAATAGGGGTCCAGTAATGCTTGTCTCACCTGCCCAGGTCTGCCCACCCCAAATTTCCCCTGGATTTTTACAGTCTTCCTTAACAATGCTTAAATTATCCTGAAAATAACTCTCCTTTAGCAACTATGAATGTGACCTTGGCTCCGGATGCCTGAAGGGAGCGAGATGGAAGTAATTTGTTTAAGGAAAGTGTTTCTTCATTATAAGTGAAAATAAAAGCCACTGAACTTAAAAACAAAAGATAACTGTTATTTAAAAGCTTATAAATAACTATTCCTGGCTGCCCTCTGGTATTGTTCTTATTTAAATACTGGCATTTCATAGACACTGAAATAAAAACACAATGACACTTGTGTATGGTTGGGAGCGTTATAAAAATTCCTGTTGCTTATAAGGGAGTGACTGGTTTGGCTCATCTGGAAATGTGGCCGTCCCATTTAAAGAGGAAAGTTGGCCCTGATTCCATAGCCTGCAGGGGAGTTTTGCAACTAGGGATCTCAGGGTAGGCGCTGGCCTAGTGAGCTACTAGTGGTGTTCATTCAGGCACAGAAGGAAATAGGTTTGTGTGTAGGGCTGCCAGCTCTTGGAAATTAGAAGTCTGGCAAAGGGATCCACCCAGGAGTGGGACCCGCCCACCCACCATGTATGGAGGTGGAGGGGAATGGAATAGGAAAGACCAAGCATGGGCAAAGGATTCTGAAAGCCTGCCCAAGTGTACCCCTTGGTCATTTCCCTTGTGGTTGAAACGATTCAAATCACCTCTCTGATTGGCTGGAAGTATGGAACCTCTGGATTGACCAAGCCTGGTCTTCTGCTTTTGCCTGGTCAGCAAATTATATCCAGAATTAAACATTGTTGATCTACGAGTGCGTTCAGACAGGCAGCCAATCCTGCCATGATGCCGGCTCAAATTTGATCCCGATTTTTTAAATCCATCCTTGCATGACCAGACACCCCCGGGGGAATCGCCTTACTGCGCGCTGCTTCCGCTGTGGATTGTCCAGACGGCGTCCACTGAAGGAGGCGTGTGTGTTGTTGTTTTTTAAAAAACTTTTTACGCATGCGCATGGGCATGACTGCGCGTCCTTGTAGATCCGTGCATGTGCAGAATCAAACGTTCAAAGCACTGCGTGTGGGACGCGTAGCCTAAATGAGTCCCAGCCATCCCCCTTGCCATTGAGATCATGCTCACTGGAGGGACTACTTTGCATGTTGAAAGACCCATCCCCCCTCTAGCTCCCACTGCATTAAGTGATCGTCCTCAAAATCACGGGTCGTTCTTAAACATTAAAGTGTTAATGGTGCTAGATCAGGGTTCTGCACCCTCATTTTTAAATGCGTTTAAGCGCATATTGGGTAATGGTTTTTTAAAAATCGCACCCGCTCAGGATGGTCTGACATCAGACCAACCTGACGGGAGGATTGCGCGCTGGTGAAATGATCAGACGGGTGAAAGTCCGCTGTTGTCCCGTCGGGTCCAGAAAACTCTAGATTCAAAGTACTGTCTTTTAAGTCCGGATAGGAGGCACGGCAAAACGGGATGTCCACGGAACAGGGACATTTCCCAGATCATTTTAAAATGCGTTTAAGCGCATATTGGGTGGTGGTTTTTTAAAAATCGTGCTCGCTCGGGATGGTCTGGCATCAGACCACCCTGACGGGAGGATTGCGTGCTGGTGAATTGATCAGACGGGCGAAAGTCCGCTGTTGTCCCGTCAGGTCAAGAAAACTCTAGATTCAAAGTACTGTCTTTTAAGTCCGGATAGGAGGCATGGCAAAACGGGATGTCCACGGAACAGGGACATTTCCCAGATTTTTAATCCACCAGGGAATCGTACCTGTGGCAGATCTAAAGAACCGTCTGAACGGACTCTTAAAGGTGCAACTCGATTGAAGCTTTGTTCTGTTGCTTCAGACCAACACGGCTAGCCACCAGAATATTGCTAGTTTATGTCTACCATTACTATTTTATGCATTTGCTGTTACTTTGCTGTCTGTCATTTTGGGCGGCATTTTCCTCTGGAAACGCAACTGGGGGGGGGAATTCTATAAGGGAACAATTCGGCCAGTGCTAAGTGCATTTTTAATTCCTGTTTGATTTCATTAGGGTGAACTTAAACATGTGGTTAACTTTCCCACTGTAATCACTGGGGTTTAAGAGTGCTTTACTGGGGAGGCACTGTGCCCAAAATAAATAAATTAGTGAAACCAGATCCCTTACCTTACTTACCCAAAATTCCTAAGCTACCGCTACAGCCTGTCCCAAATGTTAGCTAGAAGAGGGAGGGAAATGGGTAACCTTTCATTGTGCTACTAGTTCTCATGACCTGGCTCCGGAAGTCTCTCAACTCAATGAGGTAGGGTTGTTGTCAGTCTGGGTCTACCAGTTCTACTTCATTACTTTCTTTTTAAAAAATCAGTTATTCCCTGTTTTTCTCCCCAGTGGGTAACCTTTCATTGTGCTACTAGTTCTCATTACCTGGCTAAGGAAGTCTCTCAACTCAATGAGATAGGGTTGTCAGTCTGGGTTTACCAGTTCTACTTCATTACTTTCTTTAAAAAAAAAATCAATTATTCCCTGTTTTTCTCCCCAGTGCGAGCTCAAAGCAGTTTATGACACTGTTCTCCCATTCTGTGGATTTTCGGAATTGTCCGGGATTGTCCAGGAATTGCCTATGGCTCAGGTGTAGGCAGAGGTCATTTCGGAGGGGATCGCAGTTCCCCCGGGTAAGGTACGTGGGGCGGGGCACACGACGAAGCCCCGCCCCTGCTTCCGGCTGCCCCGCTTCCGGCCCTCATTCA
>NW_015164206.1:760851-769987 GCF_001447785.1 Gekko japonicus
CCCCCACTAGCTGCCGCGCACTACCTGCCAACTAGGATCGCCAGCTCTGGGTTGGGAAATCCCTGGAGATTTTGGGGAGGGGAGGGACTTCAGTGCATTGATTCCCCCTTCCAAAGTGGCTGTTTTCTGCAGGTGAATGGATCTCTGTTGCCTGGAGATGACTTGTAATCGCAGGAGCTCTCCAGGTACCACCTGTCAGCTAGCTGCCATATCTGTGTAGTCTACCCTTCCCTCTTCCCGCCTTGCATGCAGCTCAGCAGCTTGCCGTAAACATGCCAGGGAGCTGTGGGAGCTAGACGCCGTTATCAGTCTGGCCTTGTGCATTAGGGAGGGCTTGGGGTCCACATTTGATGTGCATTTTTCTGCTCTCAGGAAACCATGGGACTCTCCCGCTCATTATGTAATCACCCGTCGGGAGTCTTCCCGCGCGCGCGCGCTCGAAGTTCATTTGCTTAGTTAATTGCCTTGCCCAGCTATATGTATTGGGATGTTCCCGCCTTCTAGTTATTCCTAACAATAATCCTGTGGACACGGTACCAGTCTTGTACACTAATAAACATAACGCTTCTTGAGAAACGTGTGTGAAGAGTTACTTGCTGTGGAACCACCTAGAGGTTGGCACCCTACTGGCAACCCTGCACAGAAGCCATACTTTGGCCAACCCTCACGTAGAGGTTTCATCATGCATAGAATTCTCTTGTTTGGGAGAACCGAAACCTCAGTTTCAGCATTCCACATCTCAGCAGTTCATACGTATACGTTTACTTCATATCCCATGTTGGCTTTTCTCCTGGTGGATGCAATAGGTAGGGAGTTCCGCGATCCCTGAAGGGCAGCTTGGCTTTTGCCATCAGCGTGCCTTACGCATACATTCTCACCTCCTTGGTGCAGATTATACTGCTGAACGTAGGAAACCATGCTCTGGACAAACTTTTAAAGCGGTGTTTTTGTAGCCAATGTTCTAGGGAGCTCAGACATTCTTCCTTAGCCCCAGCTTAAATGCAGCTCTGGATAGGGGTCCAAGTGGGGCCAGCTTCACATTTAAATCTGGCCCTTGGCTGCTGTGCGTGTAGCCATAGGATCCCAGAGCTACAAAGGTACAGCTGCATTATAGAGACCACTTTTCTGTCTTGCTCTGTCAGTAGCTCTCCAGGATCTTGGACTAATAAGGGCCTTTTCAGATAACCTGCCAATTGTGATCCTGTGACGGGAGATGCCAGGGATCGAACCGGGGAGTCCAGTGTTCTCTCTAAGCTGAGTTAGTGTGAGCTAGCTCACAGTTTTTTAGCCTCCGGCTCACACATTTTTGCCTTAGCTCAGGAAGGATGGCTCCAGAGCAAACTAATTTTATGCAGCAGCCAAATCGCTCGCTCACAGCTTTAACGCCAGTGCCTTGCAAAGTAGAATTTTTGCTCACAAGACTCCACAGCTTAGAGGGAGCATTGCCGGGGACCTTCTGTCTGCAAAGCAGGAGCTGTGCCACTGTGGTCATCAGGCCATAGATCTTTGGTGTGCTAATGCAACATGTCATAGGCTTGCCAACCTCCAAGTGGGGCCTGGAGAACTCCCGCTATTACAACAGGTCTCCAGATGACAGAGATCAGTTCCCCTGGAGAAAAAAACCTGCTTTGGAGGGTGGACTCTGGGCATTGCATCCTTCTGAGGTCCCTCCCCTCACCAGTCCCTGCCCGCCCCGGTCTCCACCCCCAAAATCTCCAGGTTTTTCCCCCACCCAGACCTGGCAGGAGCCATCCTTCCTGAGCTAAGACTAAAACGTGTGAGCCAGAGGCTAGAAAACTGTGAGCTAGCTCACACTAACTCAGCTTAGAGGGAACACTGCTCTGGAGCCATCCTTCCTGAGCTAAGACTAAAACGTGTGAGCCGGAGGCTAGAAAACTGTGAGCTAGCTCACACTAACTCAGCTTAGAGGGAACACTGCTCTGGAGCCATCCTTTCTGAGCTAAGACTAAAACGTGTGAGCCGGAGGCTAGAAAACTGTGAGCTAGCTCACACTAACTCAGCTTAGAGGGAACACTGCTCTGGAGCCATCCTTCCTGAGCTAAGACTAAAATGTGTGAGCCGGAGGCTAGAAAACTGTGAGCTAGCTCACACTAACTCAGCTTAGAGGGAACACTGCTCTGGAGCCATCCTTCCTGAGCTAAGACTAAAACGTGTGAGCCGGAGGCTAGAAAACTGTGAGCTAGCTCACACTAACTCAGCTTAGAGGGAACACTGTTCTGGAGCCATCCTTCCTGAGCTAAGACTAAAACGTGTGAGCTGGAGGCTAGAAAACTGTGAGCTAGCTCACACTAACTCAGCTTAGAGAGAACACTGCTGGCAACCCTAAACTTGCATAGCAACCGAGGGCCTGATTTTAACTGTGATGTCGGCTAAGCAGAATGCTGTGTGGGTAGGCAATCTGAACTCCCTCTGTCATGTTTAAATTGAATTTTAAAGTGCCCCCCACCCCTCTCTTTGGTAGTGTGCTGAACTCAAGCATTGTTTGTTTGCTGGTGGGAAAAGGAAAACCTGCTCCTGTCTCAAAGTGTCTTTAATATTTGCAAGGGGATGACTATAGTGCTGGCCGTATCAGAAGGCTGGAAAGCAAGGGAGTCTTCCACAGAGACACTACGCGTAGTTGCCATTGCAGTGAACTTTAGCATTCCTGGCAGGAGACTGCAAAAATTGTAAGGAGGTGTATATGAAGGCAGGCTAAAAATTGTGCCAATGGGAGTTAGCTTCTAAGGAAGCATTAATTTCCTCTTCCTGTTTTTCAAGAACTTTACGCGTGTTAAGGCAAAATGCCCCCCCCCTGCGTACGGTTGTTGCAGAGGGCACAGTTGGGACTCTAAAATCCAGTGGTTTTGCCAGCCCTGAAAGAATCCATGCTGAGCTTTCACTTCCTTTCTTCAGCTCTTATTAGAGGGATCTGTACTTAGACCGAGGCCAAAATCATTATAGTTGAAGGATATGGTCAGATGGATTAGGGAATAATCTCCTCTTTCCCAGTCAACACATGTGCACCACATGCCACTGTTCACTCTTCCAACAGCAAGCAGTATTCCTCAATACTTCTAATCATGGAAAACATATTGCAGAGCTAGTTTCCATCCTGTGTCATGCATGGCACGAGAGAATTGTCAGCTGAGTTTATTGTTGCATAATCTTTGGTCTGAATCCTAAATTCGTTTGCGAATTACTCTTCTCAAAGTCAACTGTTTCGAGTGTTCTTCCAAGACAGAAATCTTGTGCGTATCTATGCCCCAGTCCAGAACTCTTGGATATGTGGTTTGCATCTAGGGCTGTGGGAGACCTCCTGGTAGTAGTCCCTGACCCCTGCCGCTGTTCGTTAGGGCATCAGGGGTAGAAAGGCTCCAGAAATCACCATCAGAGTGACGGTGTGACATCACTTCTGGGGCAAACCTGGAAGTGGCATCACTGTGTCAAAGGGACACTCTAGGATTCGCCAGAAACTCTATGGAACTTAATGGAACCTAGAGCATTGTGTGAACACATTAATGTCACTTCCAGGTTTGCCCCAGAAGTGACATCACACAACCACGTTAGTGGTGCCTCCTTATGTCTCTGCCCCCTAGGGTTGCCAGTTGTGCATTGGGAAATTCCTGGAGATTTGTGGGTGGAGACTGGGGAGAGAAGGGACTGCAGTGTGGTAAAATGCCATAGAGTCCACCCTCCAAAGCTTCCCTTTTCTCCAGGGGAACTGATCTCTGTAGCCTGGAGACCGGCTGTAATTCCAGGAGATCTCCAGGCCCTGTATGAAGGCTGGCAATTGTATTTCCCCCCACTAGGCTTGCCAAGTCCCCCCAGGGGGCGGGGAAACCCCCGCCTGAGAGGACCGTTACCCGTCGGCGGTGGATCGGGCCCAGCGTCAGCACGTCACCCGGAAGTGACGCAGTCGCATCGGGGGCGGGGCCCGGTCATCCGAGGGAAAACTCTATGGTTTTCCCTTGGTTGATTGTGGCCCCGCCCCCGGCGTGCCCGACGTGGTTGCATCACTTCCGGGTGACGTAATTGCAGCATGTGCGCGCTTTGCGTGCGTGCATGAACCCCCCCCCCCGCTATACCTATGGTAAGGACTTAGCAACCCTACCCCCCACTCTCCGGCCAGGTGCCAGCTACCAACTGAAAGCCCAGTTTGCATCTGACTTCACTGGAAGGTCATTTGAAGAAAAGATGGATGGTGGTCAACTACACAGTTCCCCTCAGTAAACTCTGACGATGATCCATAGCACAACCATAAGGCACACAGTAACCTACTCTGCTTCAGTGGTGGGAACTTTGGTGTCTGATGGGGCAGCTGTAGGGTTGCCCCCCTCCTGGTGGGGCCTGGGGATCTCCTGCTTTTACAACTGATCTCCAGCTGACAGAGATCAGCTCCCCTGGAGAACATGGCTGCTTTGAAGGGTGGACTCTATGGCATTGTACCATGCTGAGGCCCCTCCCCTCCCCAAGCCCCTCCCTCTCCCGGATCCACCCCCAGAGTCTCCAGGTATTTTCCAACCTAGACCCTATAGCTGGAGATCTCCTGGGGTGACGACAGCTCTCCAGACGACAGAGATGAATTCCCCTGGAGAAAATGGCTGTTCAGGAGGATGGACTCTATGGGCATTATACCCTGCTGAGGTCCCTCCCCCTCCCCCGGCCATGCTCTCCCCAGGCTCCACCCCACAAAACTCCAGATATTACCCAACCTAGAGTCGGCAAGCTTAGCCAGATGGTAATTTTCAGGGGGCTAGATTTATCCCTGGGGACTCTGGTTGCTGAATTCCATAGATGGAGCAGAAGTATAAACACAAAAGAATGAGGCAGTTCATGGGGTAGGAAAGGGACACAGATTTACAGGCGCTTTTGTTCCTATAAGGACTTGCTGGTTGTCCATGCTGGGTACACGTGAACGTTTTTTTCATGTGCTGCACCTTCTAAAGCCAACAACCACCCAATTTTTATATTCAGTGGCGTTTAAAGAGTGGTTTGGTGGCGGAAACCACTGCGTTAAAACACACCTAACGATTTGAAGAAGTGCCGGCCTGTTCCTCTCTACTTTTGGAGGCTTTCGAGAAGAAATAATTTTTTTGAAATTGCCTATTGGCTTTTGAAAGCGAAAGAAAATATCATCTGCTGTCTTCAATTAACTCTGTTAACAATTACCAGAGCCTTACAGTATGTGTGGTGTTCTTTAATTAAATCAGAGGAGACATGATTTGAACAAGACTTTAGTTTCACTTTGAAAGTTATTAAATAAACTGATACGGTTTTGTTCCATGGAGGATCCTGGGAGCATCCGGTTAAATTTTAATCATGTGCAGCTAGTCAAATAGTGGCCATTCCAAAAAAACCCGAGGATAATAACTAGATATGGAAAAGATGGTATGTAAGATCATATCTGGAGGCTCAAAACCTGGCACATATTTGAACAAAGACTTTCAGCTTTGCACAGGCTGAGAGAGCTAAAGTACCAAGACAACAATGCTGAAGCATTGGGGCTAATTTTGTTTTGCAGAGTGAGCTAATTATCCATTGTCCAAAATGGTGGTTGCGCAGTTGGTACGGCCCATGACCAATGCTCCCTCTAAGCTGTGGAGTCTTGTGGGCAGAGATTCTACTTTGTGAGCAACTGGCATTAAAGTTGTGAGCGAGACATTTGGCTTCTGCATAAATTAGTATGCTCTGGAACCATCCTTCCTGAGCTAAGGCAAACATGTGTGAGCCGGAGGCTTAAAAAACTGTGAGCTAGCTCACACTAACTCAGCTTAGAGGGAACACTGCCCATGACTACAGAATGCTATGGAACGATCATTTGATTGCCTAGCGTAATAAGTTTCCAAATAACTTGCACACGACCATTCCCCATGCTAAATTGTCTGACGGCTGGGTTGCCAATTTCCAGGTGGCACCTGGAGACTTCCCACAATTACAAGATAAATTGTAATTGTGGGAAGTCTCCAGGTGCCACCTGGAAATTGGCAACCCTGCCGTCAGACAATTTAGCATGGGGCTTCTGCATAAATTAGTATGCTCTGGAACCATCCTTCCTGAGCTAAGACGAAAATGTGTGAGCTGGAGGCTTAAAAAACTGTGAGCTAGCTCACACTAACTCAGCTTAGAGGGAACACTGCCCATGACTACAGAATGCTATGGGACGATCAAGATCAGTTCCCCGGGAGAAAATGGTTGCTTTGGGGAGTGGACTCTATGGCATTGTACCCTGCTGAGATCCCTTCCCCACCCCAAACCCCGCCCTCCCCAGGGTCCTCCCTCTAAATTTCCAGGTATTTCCCAGTCCAGAGCTGGCAACCTTATTTGCTGAAAAAGGCTCTTTGCATTAGCTGGGAGGCCCCTGTGCATTGTCGAGAATTCTGGTCATTTCTAATGATAAAATGCTCGGAGTGTTTCACAGAAGATTCCTTTTTCGCAGTCCTTACAACAACCCTGTAAGGATATTCATTACACAGTGTGAATATTAGTGTACCTCTTTGTTATTCATTCATTGCACGCAATAGAAGTTGTGGTCAGTTAGTGCCCGACGTCTGTGTCCCAGTGTGAGACCCCAGATCAACGCCTTGACAGCTCCACTCCTGCACAATATTGACGCAGACGCTCAAGGAGACGTACAGGATCCCCCTCAGAATCAGAGCATTTCCAAAGACCAGTCCTGAAAGAACACAGGCAAAGATGGGATTTGGAGCTGTCGTATACAGGTGATGGCTGGCCCTAGGGGAGCAGGGCATCATCCTTTCCTCCTCCTTCAGCAGATCCTTTCATACTCATCACTTGAGGTTCACCTGTATCCTGTTTTCTTGCTTTTTGAAATGGACAGCAAAGGCCTGGTTGAAACATGATGCTGGCAAGACAAGAGAACATACCCTTGCGACTTTGCACACTCACCCGTGGAGTCAAGAGGCCTTGATTGCAGCACCCTTCCGCCTCCTGACTGGGGTATAAGGACTCAGGGATCTCCATTCCTGCCTTGTATATGATGAAGGAAGCTTGGACTCTTGGAAGCTTACACCAAGGGTCCCCAACCTTTTTGAGGCTGCGGGAACCATTGGCGTTTCAACACACGGCAGTGGGCACAGTCCCAAAATGGCTGCTGCGGGAGGCAGAGCCAACCGCAGGGAGCGAGGTTAGATATAACTCTCATAGTAACTCTCCAGCGTTTCAGGCACAGTCTCTGTGTAATAGGATGCCTTTCAATCTGCGCAGCCAATCAGAAGCCCTGCTGGGCAAAAGCCCCATCTAGCCCCACCCACTTCCTAAGAGTGCTCGATGGGCACCAGGAAAGGTGTTGGCGGGATGGTGCCCATAGGCACCGTGTTGGGGACCCCGGCTTATGCCCTGGAAAGCTTGTTGGTTTTTATGGTACTTTTTGTTGTTGTTCAGTCACACAGTCAAGTCCAACTCTTCGTGACCCCGTGGACCACATCACGCCAGGCCCTCCTGTATTGCCCTTTGCAGCATTGGACTTTCCTTTCACCATCAGACACATCCACAGTGGAGTGTCCTTTTGGCTTTGGCTGAGCCGATTCACTCTTTCTGGGGTTACTTGTACTTGCCCTCTGCTCTTCCCCAGTAGTATATTGGACACCTTCCGAGCTGAGGGGCTCATCTTCCGGGGTCATATCTTTTAGCCTTTTGATACTGTCCATGGGGTTTTCTTGGCAAAAATAATGAAGTGGGTTGCCATTTCCTTCTCCAGTGGCTCATGCTTTGTCTGAGTTGAGAGTTTACAGTACTACCGGACTCAAATCTTGGCCTTCTGACTGCAGACAGACCCAGCCACCCATCGAAAACTATTATATGATAAAGAAAACTATTATATAATACAGCACTGCCGTGTACCAACTCACCCCGGTTCCCCAGTTGTGTGTCTTGTTTTAACAAACCCAAAATCCTGAGAGTGGCTTAACCTATTTTGTATGATGAATGGCTAACCTAAATGCCAAAGTGAGGAGGTACCTAAGAGACAAAATAAATAAACCTTGGCCAGTTGTGCAAAGGATACAAAATCTATTTGGCCATTCATTCAGAGCTGACTTTAGTTGGCCAGGTTAAAAGGACTGTTCTTTTTAACTTCTGTACAGTCCTTATCTGTTTTAAATTCAGGACTTCTTCAAAGAAACAGCACGTTGTTAGAAACAAAAGGCTTTTTTGAATGTGCTCAGCTGAATCCTGGATACCGAAAGCCTCTTCTCTGTGTGATATCCATGTAAAACGAGTATATTTTTGCTTTGTGGGAACGTCTCAAGAAAAACAGACAAACGTATCCACCCAAATAGACTGTGGTATTTATGCTGGATCTCTCCTTGTAGATCTGTTTCATATGTTCTTAGGCTGGCAGAATGGATACCTGACCTGGTCACAGAGGCTGGAACTAGATGGTATAGCAGACATGCTGCTTCTGCCAAAAACAACAGCCCCGCGTCTCCCTCTCTTCCTATTAACACCGAACGATACAAAACACAGGATGCGACATCAGTGCATGGCGAATTTCCCCCTCCCTGAAATGAAATGGAGAAGGGGTTGGGGAAACTTTCAGCACAGTAGGGTCACAAGACATATTTTGAATCCTTAGATGTCAGGAGGGGGAAAACACGCAGCTGCGTTTTTCAGGAGTAGACACGTGTCTACCATGGGCATGGACCGAGGATGCAGCCTACCTAGTGCAATGCATTGTTGTCATAATTTTTTACTGCATGGAGAGCCAGTTTGGTGTAGTGGTTAAGTGCCCGGACTGTAATCTGGGAGAACCGGGTTTGATTTCCCACTCCTCCACTTGCACCTGGCTGGATGACCTTGGGCAAGCCATAGTTCTGATAAGAGCAGTTTCTGTCAGAGCTCTCTCAGCCACACCCACCTCACAGGGTGTCTGTTGTGGGGAGGGGGAGGGAAAGGAGTTTGTAAGCCGCTCTGAGACACCTTTGGGTTGTGAAGGGCGGGGTATAAATCTCTTCTCTTCTCTTCTCTTCTCTTCCCTTCCCTTCCCTTCCCTTCCCTTCCCTTCCCTTCCCTTCCCTTCCCTTCTCTCTCTTCTCTTCTCTTCTCTTCTCTTCTCTTCTCTTCTCTTCTCTTCTCTTCTCTTCTCTTCACTTCTCTTCACTTCCCTTAGATTTCGGTG
>NW_015164206.1:770123-775888 GCF_001447785.1 Gekko japonicus
TTCTCTTCCCTTCCCTTCCCTTCCCTTCCCTTCTCTCTTCTCTCTTTTCTCTTCTCTTCTCTTCTCTTCTCTTCTCTTCTCTTCTCTTCTCTTCTCTTCTCTTCTCTTCTCTTCTCTTCTCTTCTCTTCTCTTCTTGTCTGTCTTCAGTGTAGAATTATAAAAGGTGCTGGATGAGGATTTGGGTGATACGCAATGTCATCCTAAGTGTGTATACTCAAAGCATGTAAATTCAGTGGGAATTACAGGAGGCAGCAATCACCACCATCCCAAAGAAAAAGAAATGCAAGAAAGCAAAGTGGCTGTCTGATGAGGCTTTACAAATTGCAGAGGAAAGAAGGAAAGGGAAAGGGAAAGGCGAAAAGGAAAGATTTACCCAACTGAATGCAGATTTCCAGAGAACAGCAAGGAGAGATAAGGAGGCTTTCCTGAATGAACAATGCAAAGTAATAGAGGAAAACAATAGAATGGGAAGGACTAGAGATCTCTTCAAGAAAATTGGAGAAATCAAGGGAGCGTTCCATGCAAAGCTGAAGGTCAAAGAAGAAGGGGATGGCAGAGGATGAGATGGTTAGACAGTGCAACAAATATGAAATTAAGCAAACTTCGGAGCATGACAGAAGACAGGAGGGCCTGGCGTGATGTGGTCCATGGGGTCGCAAAGAGTCATCATAGGATCATAGAATCATAGAATGTTAGAGTTGGAAGGGACCTTGAATGTCATCTAGTCCAACCCCCTGCACTCTGCGGGAGCACCCTGCACTCTGCAGGAGTCGGACTCGACTGTGCGGCTGAAC
Organism: Gekko japonicus; assembly: GCF_001447785.1. Classification (NCBI taxonomy): domain Eukaryota; kingdom Metazoa; phylum Chordata; class Lepidosauria; order Squamata; family Gekkonidae; genus Gekko; species Gekko japonicus. The sequence continues at coordinate 770,919 of NW_015164206.1, forward strand.
AACAACAACAAGAAGTATGTTCAGGATCGCATTCCCTATTTCAAATCCATACTCAACCATGCAGCTTGCTCGCTGGCCTTGGGCTAGTCAGTTCTTCCTCAGCCTAAGCTACCTACCTCACACGGTTGTTGTAATTATAAAATGAAAGGGAGGAGGACTACATCCTTTCCTCGGATTTTAAAAAGTAGGCTATAATGAAAAAAATGATAAATTCAATGCTCATGACAGTATACAATATAAGAGAGAGTAAAACCAAAGGCAGATTCCCATTGAAAACAAGTAAAACAGAGGGTTCAAGCCATTTCCACACTGGTTATCTGCTCCAGGTTCAATGTTGTTGGGAAGTGGGGTTTTTTCTTGTTTCTACACAGCATCACGGTGTATTTGTACACCTCCTAGGTTTTCCCCCACTTCCCCCCCCCTCCAGTTTTATTCAAACCTGCTTTGCGCCAAAGTTTAGGGAATTAATAATTATTGTATGGCAGTATGTGTGATATAGCCAGGAGGTCCTAAGATTGTTTGGCAGCCAGAAGTTCTAGCTCTGTTAGTGTTATGCACCACTAGGTGGCGAGCTAGACTAGTTTTTAAGACAATTTTATTTATTTATTTATTTGTTTATTGAACTTTTACCCCGCCCTCCCCGCCAAGGCAGGCTCAGGGCGGCTTCCACAAAACTGCTAAACAGAGACATTTCAGAGGTGGTTTGCCATTGCCTGCCTCTATGTCATGACCCTGGTATTCCTTGGAGGTCGCTCATCCAAATACTAGCCAGGGCCAACCCCGCTTAGCTTCCGAGATCTAATGAGATCTAGTTTTGGGAAAGATTGCAGTAAAGCTTGGATGGCTGCTCTGTGTATTCGGGGGAGGATATCAGATTTTTCCCAACTACATCACAGCCTCCCCCCATCATGGGGGTCTTTTATTCTTTTAAAAAATGGCATTAGGATATCAGTATATCATTATAATGTTGTAACAATAGGTGGAACAGGTTCTTTGAATTCTCGGCTTTAAGAGAAAAGGTAAGGCTCTAGCCTTTTCCCTTGCAGAGGTATAAAGGAAAAGGCATACCTTCACAATGCAAGAGACTAGAGACTTACTTTAAAACAAAAAAAGAAAGCTTGAAATTAATGCAACCTATTACACCTATTGTTATAAAGGCATATCAAAATAACAATAGTCAAGTACAATTTTTTTTAAAAATTGCAGTAGCCCTGGGGAGGAGATTAGGGTTTCCAGCTCTGGGTTTGGAAATACCTGGGGATTTGGGGGGTGGGGCAAGGAGGGGTTAGGAAAGAGGAAGGACCTTGGCAGATTATAATGCCATAGAGTCCACCCTCCAAAGCAGCCATTTTCTCCAGGGGAAATGATCTTGGTCTCCTGGAAATCTGGGTGTTACTTGAAGGTTGGCAACCCTAGAAAAGATGGTGTCCCTGCTGGGGGACCAGGACAGCAAAACTATAGGGAGATCTACCATGTGGGAGCCCCATTGCAGCTGCACTTAAACTGTAGCTGCACCAGCAATGAGGAAACCACCTAAGTTTAAGTCAGTCTGTTACATTTATTTCCTGCCGATTGTCCAGTGAGTTCAGGGCAACATTCAAAGTTCTACCTACATCATTTTATCTTCACAGGCAAATTTACCTGTGAGGTGGGCCAGGCCAAGGGCAGGTGGGGAGAGAGACAGTAATTGTCCCAAGGTCACCGAGTGAGCTTCATGGCCAGATGAGGATTCGAACTCTGTTCTTCCTGCTCTTAGTCTGGCACTTGAACCACTACATGACAGTGGCTCTTGGCACCTTATTAATTTAAGAGGGGGAATTACATACCTGCTGAAGTGTGGGGGAGGCCGATGCTGCACCTCTGTGAGTGGAAAATCCCTATAGCAGCACCACAAAACAGAATAATCTGTATGTTTCCAATGTTAGGTAGTTTCCCCACATGGAAATTCGACACTTTAGCCGTGGCGCTGAGGGACATTTCATACCAGAGGCAACTGTAAAAGCTGCATATGTGACATGATTTTTATCTGATGGTTTCATCATAACAGTCCTAAAACCAGTGGCTGGACGGTGTTGATTCATCTCCGGTAGGAACACACCACAGATAACACTTCACTTGTTATAAAGCCCCGGAAGACTAATAGCAGCCAGAAGTTAAAAGGAGATTGCTGATCTAGGTTTTGTGTATATTTCCTCCTTTTAAAAACAGTTAAAACATTTCAAGGGGGAGTTGCAGTAGAAAAGGCCTTCCTTTCTATTATGTGCCAAAACGTTATGTTCCTTTGAGGCCAAATCTCACATAATTTCATGTATTACCAACTCCAGCAGGAACTCATTAGCATAATAGGCCACACCCAACAGAAAGCCATTAGCATATTAGGCCACACCCCATGCCTTCCCTTGGCTTGCCCGGGCTCCCCACAGCCACGGAGCGCCCGGGCAAGCCCCCCCCTTGAAGGGAAGGCAGTTTAAACTGCCTTCCCTTGGCTTGCCTGGGCACCTCGCGGCTGCGGGGAGCCCGGACAAGCCGGCCCTTGGACAGGCTGAGGAAGGTATGGGGGCCCTGGAAGGATGCCTCCCCGATCCTTCCAGGGCCCCCCTGGCCCGCCCGCCTTGGAGTTGCCAAGGCGGGGGGTGTCGCTCTCCAGGCCTTCCCTCTGTAGCCGTGCACGCAGAGGTTTTGGCTGTAGTGGGCGTGGCCAAATCTGAAGCCAGCCGGAACTCCGTTCCTGTGCGTTCCTGCCCAAAAATAGCCTGTCCTGGGGAAATATGGTTCTCCAATCCAGTGAGTGAGCAGCTCTTTTCAGTCTACAGTTTTGGCACTCAAACCATGTGTGAAGGGAAATTGTCCTACCCATGGTGACAGTTTTGTGTAACTAGGCCAGTGACGGACACTCTAACCTCAGTAGTGCACTGGCTTTCTTATATGACCCGTGTTTTCCCTGAAACATGTACTAACAATGGAACGTATGTCTGGGTATCTTTGGGTCAGTCACTATCTCTCAGGTTAACCTGCTTCAAATGATCAAGGGTTAGGTTTGCTGACCGGACTGGGAAATACCTGGAGATTTGGGGGATGGAATCTGGGGGGGAGGCGGGGTTTGCGGAGAGAAGGGACCTCAGTGAGGTGTATAATGCAATAAGAGTCCACCCTCCAAAGCGGCCATTTTCTCCAGGGGCACCAATCTCTGTTGTTTGGAGATCAGTTGTAATTCCAGGAGATCTTCAGGAACTGCCTGGAGGTTGGCAACCCTATTGAGAATGTGTGGGTGGGGGGTATGTATGCTGCTGTTAGGTCTTTTTAGGGATGATGGAATAACTTTTAAAAATCCCACTTTGATCTTCAAATTTATTTATCTCATATACGTATGCCTCTCGCCTCCCCCAAATCTAGGGTTGCCAGCTCTGGGATGGGAGGTCCCTGGAGATTTTGGGGGTGGAGCCTGAGGAGGGTGGTGTTTGGGGCGGGGAGGGACTTCAGCGGGGTATAATGCCGTAGAGTCCACCTTCCAAAGCGGCCATTTTATCCAGACGAACTGATCTCTGTCACCTGGAGATCAGTTCTAATAGCAGGAAATCTCCAGCCACCGCCTGGAGGTTGACGACCCTGCAACGACCCAAAGAGCATACAAAGAGTTAAGCCTTTACAATAAAAAAAACACACAACCGAAGCATCAGCAGAGGCGTGTAAAAGACAGCTTTTTGGAACAAAGCTGTCTTGACTGACCTGGGAGCAGAAGATAGCAGGCAAGGTAACATGACAGAATTCTCTCTTCTGTAGAATCGGTGCCACCAACAAAAAGGCACTGTCCCACACCCCAAGGGGTCTGTCTTCATTCACAGAAGGGACTTGGAATGGAGCTTCTTCAGATCAGATGACTTGAAGCAGGGATGTAAGCTTTAGCGAGGGGGGTAGCAGTGCTCAAGCCCCCCTGGGATTTCCCAACAGGGGCAATGCCCCTCCCCTGGCTTCCTGGTAGCCTCATGAAGTTCAGCCAGTCCTGTGTGTCTTGGTAGCAATGGCAAGTTTATAGAAGGCACAGGGCTTGGGGGGGGACGACTGTTTGTTTTTTGTAAAGATAAGAGGGGGAGGGGACTTTCAGTGGACAATATTGTCTGTGAAGAAACAACACAGAGAGAGAGCCGGGAGGGGAGGATTAACAGAACTGGTGGGATCCATCTAGCAATTAGAAGGCCTCAGGGGTTGTACAGAAGAATGTATTTCCTGTAGCCCACAACGCAAACTCTGATGGGGGAAGAGAATTATGGTTTGCGGCTGCATATGGGATAGTAGTAATTGCAGTATTACTGTGTCCTGGTGGGCCCTGCCTTAGACAAAGCAATGGTCCCTTCTCCATCGTATCTTTAGCAATGGGCAGAGGGTTAAGGTTACTGTATTCTGAAAAGCAAAGAAGAGGACATATTTCCTGACTCACTACTTCAGACAAGTGATCACTATGACTAATCTCATTTTAAATACCCCTACTTTTTGAGCTGAGATAATTGCTACGAACTAGGCATATTCCTAACCTCCCAACCCAAAAAGAGGATATTTTCATCAGTTTTTTAAAAAGAGCCCAAAAGAGGACGGACACCAAAAAAAGAGGACATGTCCTTTGAAAAGAGGAGATCTGGTAACCACTGGTTCCAAAGGTGGCAAGGTTATTCTCCTACCTAGGAGCAATGCTCCCTCTAAACCAGCCGTGGCGAACCCATGGCACGCGTGCCAGAGGCGGCACTCAGAGCCCTCTCACCGGGCACACGTGCCATCGCCCCAGCCAGGCCCAGACCATCATTAAAGTGTGGAATTCTCTGCCAAATAATTTTAAGTAAATGAAAGCATTTGGGATTGCTTTCCTTACTTTGTTTGGATCATCTTATTTTAATGTATGAGTTGTTTTTTTCTAAACTAAAACCTCAGTATTCAGGTTAAATTGCCGTGTTGGCACTTTGCGATAAATAAGTGGGTTT
>NW_015164206.1:775951-784261 GCF_001447785.1 Gekko japonicus
GTGTCAGAAGGCAACACCCACCGCTCAGGCTCCACTGGACTGTTCTGGATTGCTACCTATTTGGGGGGGGGGAGAACGCGCAGATCTGCCCTCGCAGAGGAGGGAGAGCTTGTACCTGAATAAAACCTGGTATTAAAGGTGCCACTGGACTGTTTTGGACCGGGGGGCCAGGAGGAGCTCTGCAACTTACCTGGCTGCTTCTTGCTCTGACTGAGGGCTGCTGGGAGTAGGGGGCGTGGCTTGTTGCATGTGCCCGCCCCCTGGGCTCTTTACTGCCGGAGCTCCACTCCTGTGCGCTCCTGCAGGAAATGACCCCTGCCTGTGAGCAAAAATTCTACTTTGCGAGCTACTGGCATTAAAGTTGTGAGCGAGCAGTTTGACTTCTGCATAAATTGGCTTTCTCTGGAGCCATCCTTCCTTAGCTAAGATGAAAATGTGTGAGCCGGAGGCTAAAAAACTGTGAGCTAGCTCACACTAACTCAGCTTAGAGGGAACACTGGCCCAGTAGGGTTGCCAGCCTCCAGGTGGTGGCTGGATGGAGATCTCCTGGGTTTACAGCTGATCTCCCGGTGACAGAGATCAGATCCCCTGGAGAATGTGGCTGCCTTGGAGGGTGGACTCCCCTCCCCAAATCTCGCCCTCCTCAGGCTCCACCCCCCGTATCTCCAGGTGAAAATGCTACTTCCTAGGCCTTCCTTTAAATAAATAAATAGATCCATCTCAATTTTATGTTTATCCTGGGGTGTTTGGGGTGCATGCGTAAAATCTGGTTGCCCAAGTATTGAAAGTTGTTTGTTGGAAGGGGGTGAGTCCCAATGCGGCCCCAATGGTGGAAATCAATTTTATTTTTTGGTACCCAGGATCAGCTTTCAAGGAAAAGAAATGGTGGAGACGAAAATATTTCTGTCTTTCACCATTGATTTGTCTTTATGCATCTGTACATGGGGGGGGGGCAGGGTTGCCAATTCCAGCTTGGGAAATTCCTGGAGATTTGGGGTTGGAGTCTGGAGAGGGTGTGGTGAGAGGAAGGGGCCGAGCATGGAAGTCGTGCCATACAGTCCATCCTCCATGGCAGCCATTTTCTCCAGAGGAACAGATCTCTGTAGTCTGGAGACTGGTTGTAATTCTGGGAGATCCCCTGGCCCCACCTGGAGGTTGGCAACACTAGTAGGGTTGCCAGCTCCACATTGGGAAATTCCTGAAGGATTGGAGGTGGAGCCTGGGGAGGGCGGGGTTTGGAGAAGAGAGGGACCTCAGTGGGGTAGAATGCCCTCCAGAGCAGCCATTTTCTTCCAGAGAACTAATCTTTGTCGCCTGGAGTTCTGGTGTGATTCCGGGAGGTCTCCAGGCCCCACCTGGAGATTGACAACCCTAGCCAGGAGGCACACAGTGGTCCTCGTCAGCCCTGTAACGAAGACCTTAATCATCCAGGCCCATTTCGGGGGGCCTGCAGCTGATATAACAAGGCTGCCGTCCCATCCAGGCACAGACCGGGCCGAGCTCTGTGAATCAGGTTTAACAATGGAACAGCTTCCCAGAAGGATTTCCCAATTGCTGCGGTGGCATCGGGCCAGGGCAGCTCAGCTGCAGAGCGCATGATTTGCAGGCGGAAGGTCCCCGGTCCGGTCCCTGGCTTCTCTAGCTAAGGGGACCTTGGGCTGCCTGGCTGGGAAAATTCTCTGCCGAGGACCTTGGAGGGGTAACCGCCAACCTAGCGGACTGGAAAGACCAGCAGTATGACGCTGCAAGGCCGCTTCACGCCTATTCCGGAGGGTATCTATAAATATCTCTCTCTCTCTCTCTCTCTCTCTCGTTTTTTTCCTTTTGAATGCAACCCAGCTATAGGGGGCGGCCGATTTGATCGGAGCAGTGGTGCTTTAGGACCAGGTGGGGGCATTTAATCCTCCGTCTGGTCAAAATCCCATCCCTCACCAAGTCACTGTGGGATTCACAGCTCGAAAGTACATCTTCCGCTGTCATTTTTCCATTGCAAAGCAAACATCTGTGGAGGGGGTGGGGAACAGGGGGGCCGGGAACAGTGTGAGGAAAGCATTCAGCAGCTTCCCTGGGTTACTCAATTGGCGTCCTGGATAAAGTGGAAATTTGCACCCAGAGGTAACACCACCACCACCCCCAGTCTCACGCTGGCTGTATTGAGGGCCCACAACAAAATTATCCCGGCTCTGAAAGTGACGTATGTGTGTCTAAAGTGCCATCAAGTTGCAGCCAACCTAAGGCGACCCCAGCAAGGGGCTTTCGGGGCAAGTGAGAAGCAGAGGGGGGGGTTGCCGTTGCCTTCCCCTGCAGTCTTCTTTGGTGGTCTCCCATCCGAGTACTAACCAGGGCCTGACCCTGCTTGACTTCCGAGATCTGATGAGATCAGGTCGTTGTCCCCCGTCGCCTTCCCTCCCGCGCTGAAAGCGATACTGAACCTCAGATGGCTGCCTAGAGCAGCCCCAAAGATGCCCCAAATCAAAAGACCCCCATGCCTGATTTTAAGATAGCATTTGAGCGGAACTCTTACCATGATGTTCCAATCAGTGTATCGACCTTAATTAGCCAAAGCTCCCGTCTGTCCTGCCAAGAAACACGAGCTGTTGATGGCAATTCCTCAGTTTCCCAGCTAGTGAAGAGTTAATAATAGTCTTTAAACAATGAGCAGATGTTAATGCCATTATACTGGATTTCTAACAACAAACAGATTTCTTCTTCCTGCGCGATGCCAATAGCTTTTTACAGATTTTTTTTAAACAAATAAGTGCCATCTGAGAAGTGATACATGGGGGGGGGATACAGCACCCACTATCTCTGAAATAGGGTCATGTATCGATAAATCCTAGAAAAAGTTGGAAACGAGGAAGAAGCACCGTGAGGTGGATTGACTCCATCAAGGAAGCCGCAGTCCTCCGTTTGCAAGACCTGAGCAAGGCCGTTAACAAACAGGATGTTTGGGAGGACATTAATTCATAGGGTCACCATAAGTTGGGAGTGATTTGAGGGCACATAACACACATAGACACAGATACACAAACACTGATAAATGCCTACTCCCCCCATTTCCAGAGTAAAAATGCTTATTGCTGGAAGTCAGAGTGAGCATCTAGTTTATCAGAAGGATAAAATAATGATATAAAACTTTAGAAACTCCTTTAACCCCTAAATCACAGCCATCAATTAAGATGTCACATTGCATTGTATTTACGTCTTTCCAAGGGAGTTGAGATGGTTGCTGATCTCGATACGTAGGCATGTCCTAAGCCCGAGTAGCAGATTTCCTTCCGATATCTCAGTGTTCCAGAAAGAGATTGTGCAACTACCATACAAAAAGAAAAAGAAAAAGAAAAAGAAAAAGCCAGCACAACCAAAAATCGATTAAAAACAAATTAAGCCAACAAATAAATAAAGGGCCTCGTTTCCAACTAAACGGTCAATTCCGTAACTTTGAAGAAATGATATTCAATATGATACTATCCTAGCATCCTGGATATATAGATCAGTGATTCCCGAGAGCCAGTTTGGTGTAGTGGTTAAGAGTGCGGACTCTACTCTGGGAGAACTGGGTTTGATTCCCCACTCCTCCACTTGCAGCTGCCGGATGACCCTGGCCAAGCCACAGTTCTCTCAAGAGCAGTTCTCTCAGAGCTCTCTCAGCCCCACCTACTTCACAGGATGTCTGTTGTGGGGAGAGGAAGGGAAGGAGATTGTAAGCTGCTCTGAGACTCTGAAGGAAGGGTGGGGTATAAATCCAATGTCCTCCTCCTCCGTGCCCAGCATCATGACATCACTTTCCTGTGACGTGCACGCGGGGGTGGGGTTTCCCCCGGGGCCCGATTCCGCGGGGGCGGAAATCGGGCCTCCAAAGCGGGGGGAAATCCGCCCCCCGGGGGGACTTGGCAGCCCTATCTGAGACTCTGAAGGAAGGGTGGGGTATAAATCCAATCTCCTCCTCCTCCTCCTCCTCTTCTTCTTCTTCTGTGCCATGGCAACGATCCGTGTGTTTCTTGGTTCCCACTTGCTTCTCCCTCCCCAAAAGCATCTCTTCCCTAAAGTAAAGAACCAATCCCGGCTTTCATCCACAATATGGGAATAGGAGATACTTTGTGATTTGATGGGATAATTTTTAAAAAATATTTTTATAAACATTTTATGTATTACCTAGTTTAGTCATGTTTACATGCAGCAGAATTGTTCATAGTGGACTGTCAACTAGTGCAAGAGCTGTGGTCGCCTTAAAGTATATTTTGAAGTTCACAATGCAGCAATATACCGAGACCAGTGACTGTTGCTCCTGGTGACAGATAATATGTATGACAGTGAAAGCATCAAATGTTCAAGAGGGAGGGCAGGGTATAAATCTTAATAAATAATAATAAAGAGGGAGTACCCATTTGGAAACAGCTGCCTCCGTCGTAGGAGGTTGCTTAGCTTGGAACTGCCTAAACTTTTGTGGAATGTTTCAGTATCTTAGCAGCCATTTTTAAATTGGTCCAAGCTTCCCATGACATTCATTTTGTTGTGGCACCCGCCAACTGATCTAAAAATTCCTACAGTGCCCACAAGCTCAACAAGATTGGGGAGCCGGGGTGTAGATTCTCTCCAAGACTGGGAGTTGTGCATGCAAATGGGGACTGGCTGTAATGCTTCCTTTCCTAGATTCTTAGATGCAACAGCAGGTCCTGTGCACGCAGTCCCCCCTTCCCTGCCAGTGGATTGCACCCCAGAGCCAAACAGAGGGTTGATTGACACCACCAGCTCTGAATTTGCCTCTCCCTTGAAAAGTGAATCTTGTTCCTCCTTCTCTGCTCCGCCTCTGATAGGCGCTATCAAGTGTGATGGCTCCAGTCAGTTATTGGCTTGGTGCACACAGGCATCCTTCTGTTACATGCCTCTGCTAGGGAAAAGTGAATCTTGTTCCTCCTTCTCTGCTCCGCCTCTGATAGGCGCTATCAAGTGTGATGGCTCCAGTCAGTTATTGGCTTGGTGCACACAGGCATCCTTCTGTTACGTGCCTCTGCTAGATGGAATGCTCCATACATATCTACGAGACCAAGGCATGATCCAAGCCTTGTTTCCCGCTACAATTGTTGCAGAAATCCTTTTCCGGGCCATGTGTTGAGAATCGGAATGTCCCCAATCCAATGCCTTCCGTAGACTGACACAAATGGGGGATACTTGCTTTGGTGTAGTGGATAAGACCGTGGACTCTAAATCTGTGAGAACTGGGCTTGATTCCCCACTCCTCCACATGCAGCTGCTGGTGTGACCTTGGGTCAGTCACAAGTTCTTTCAGAGCTGTTCTGTCATGAGCAGTTCTCAAAGAGCTCCCTCAGTGCCACCTACCTCACAGGGTGTCCAATCTCCTCCTCCTCCTCCTCCTCCTCTTCTTCTTCTTCTTCTTCTTCTTCTTCTTCAAAAGAGACAGGAAATAAGGAATGCAGGAGACCAAAATAGTGAACTAATTAATTAAATTAAATATAGTTAAAACACAACATTAGTGGGTCCAAGGAATTCCCCCATGGGACTTGCTTTGTGCTCACACTGGATCTCACGTATAAGGGGGCTGACACCTGTAGAAAGCAAATTGCTGTGTGCTTCTCCCTTTGCGAGTGGTGTGAGAAGTTCTGGGGCAGCACAACTGGGCTGTTTCCCTTTGGAAGAGAGAGCGCTGGAGACTTAAGACTTCTTTGGCTGCCTCTGCCAGGGAAAATGCCAGGGAAGGTGCATAGAAAACTCCCCATGTGGATGCTCTGTTGCAAGTGTGAACGCAACAGGAAATTCTATTAAGATTTTAAAAAACATGTATAAATTTAGGGCTTTCCCACATCCTCATTTTCCTCGCTTGTAAGCTCCTGTATCTTTTGGGGATTTTTTCCCTTGTTCCGCACATGTTCTGCTCCCTCTAGTGATCCATTTGATATTACACCGGGTTATGTCCAGCATAAAAATCTGCAGTGATATGCTGGACAAAAACCGGTGTAATATTGAATCAACCACTAGAGGAAGCAAACCATGTACGGCACAGACACCTCCCCCCTTGAAGAAACAAGAACTTACAAGCGAGGAAAATGAGGATGCGGAAAAGGCCTCAAAATCTTGCTGTAACTATACGAAAGGCCCATCAGTATTTTGAATTGCGAATGCGGCTGAATCTTCCCCTTGAGCATCCTGCACTCCGCCACCCCCCCACTCATCCCGCTTTCTAAGAACACTTGGTGGGTGCCAGGAAAGGTGTAGGTGGGCACATGGCACCCATGGGCACCATGTTGGGGATCCCTGGTGTAGTGTTTGGTGTAGTGGTTAGGAGTGCAGACTCTAATCTGGGAGGCCTGGGTTTGATTCCCCACGCCTTCATGTGCAGCTGCTGGTGTGACCTTGGGTCAGTCACAAGTTCTCTCAGAGCTGTTCTCCCCAGAGCAGTCCTTGAAAGAGCTCTCTCAGTCCCACCTACCTCACAGGGTGTCTGTTGTGGGGAAAGGAAGGGAAGGGGATTGTAAGCCGCTCTGAGACTCTGAGTGAAGGGTGGGGTATAAATCCAATCTCCTCCTCGTCCTCCTCCTCCTCCGTGTAGTAGGACATTGTTGGATGGGAGGAGCTGTGCACTTTTGTTTTGACATGTATTGAAGGACAACCTTTGCAGACCTGAGCATCTGCTCACCCATTCATATAGTTCTCTCTTCCACCCCAGAGTTCCGACTTGAGTCCCGCAGAGAGGAAGGGAGGCTGAAAAGAGCACAAATAAATAAATAACTGTTGGTGGAGGTGCCAGGGGAGAACCATGTTACTTGTCACAGACAATCACTACCCATTAGGAATACCAGTCATACCAAAATGAATAAAACTGCAGCTGATACCAGCTTTCCCTGCATATCGCTTGAAGCTTTAAAGAAACGTGCCGAGAGAGCAGAGCCAGTGTGGTGTAGCGATTGTGGTGCTGGACTAAGATCAGGGGATACCCAGCTTCAAATTTCCCCTTTGCCACAGAGCCTTGCTGGATGACCTTGAGACGAAGAAACGAGGGTGCGGTGGGAAGGAAATTTTATTCCCATATGTTAATAACCCCCTACGCATTTCACATTGAGCTTCCTCAGGGGGCTCTGTGGAATTTAAAAGCAGCGATGCTCCCTCTAAACCTTTGCTCCAGTTGGTACGGCCCTTTCTTTTCTTCTACACCAGTTTGGTGTAGTGGTAAAGAGCGGTGGGCTCTAATCTGGAGAACCAGGTTTGATTCCCCACTCCTCCACATGCAGCCAGCTGGGTGACCTTGGGTCAGTCGCAAGTTCTCTCAGAGCTGTTCTCTCAAGAGTAGTTCTCGAAAGAGCTCTCTCAGCCCTACCTACCTCACCGAGTATCTGTTGTGGGGAGAGGAAGGGAAGGAGATTGTAAGACGCTCTGAGACTCTGAGTGAAGGGAGGGGTATAAATCCAATCTCCTCCTCCTCCTCCTCCTCCTCCTCCTCTTCTTCTTCTTCTTCTTCTTCTTCTTCTTCTTCTTCTCCTTCTTCTTCTTCTTCTTCTTCTTCTTCTCCTTCTCCTCCTCCTCCTCCTTCTTCTTCTTCTTCTTCTTCTTCTTCTTCTTCTTCTTCTTCTTCTTCTTCTTCTCCTCCTCCTCCGTGGGCCAGCCACACTCTCTCAACTTAGCCTATCGGGTAGGTTTGTTGTGAGGATAAATAAGAGGTGAGAGGACGATGTTGTAAGCAGAAAAGGGGGTTGTAATCTAAAAAAGAAAAAGAAAAGACTGTGTGGGGGGGGGGAATCGAGATGCCCCTGGCTTGCTTAGCAAAGCTTCTGCTACAGCTGAGACACACAAGTGGAATTCCAGAAGCACCTCCCTTGCACTGAAAGGTTGGTGCTGGCCCTGAGCCCTCACTGACTGAGCAAAGGGGATGGTTGGACTTCAGAAAGCAGGATGAAATGAGCTATTCCGAGCAAGGTGATGACGGTGGGTGCTGGCAATGTCGCTTCTGGACAGGAGGAGTGCAGTCTTCCTGAAGGATCTTGCCCTTAGCCTGGGGGATCTCTGGATCCACTCTTGCTCTTGGAACGTCAGATAACGTTGGCGTCCAAGGAATGTCTTTTATTTGCTTTGGCTGATTCGCCCTGCGTGTTTGGGAGGAAAGCGAACAGCATGATAAAAAGTAGAGACATCACCCTGCCAACAAAAGTCCGCATGGTCAAAGCAATGGTATTCCCAGTAGTCATGTATGGCTGCGAGAGTCGGACTATAACGAAGGCCGAGCGCCGAAGAATGGAGAAGACCCTGATGCTGGGAAAGATTGAAGGTCAAAGAAGACGGGGACGGCAAAGGATGAGA